>NC_074685.1:3055240-3085240 GCF_029448725.1 Salvelinus fontinalis | reverse complement strand
GGTCCAGGGGCAGGCAGGTAGCTGGGTCCAGGAGGAGGCAGGTAGCTGGGTCCAGGGGCAGGCAGAAGGTCATACACAGGAGAAGGCAGGTAGCTGGGTCCAGGGGCAGGCAGAAGGTCATACACAGGAGGAGGCAGGTAGCTGGGTCCAGGGGCAGGCAGGTAGCTGGGTCCAGGGGCAGGCAGGTAGCTGGGTCCAGGGAAAGGCAGGTAGCTGGGTCCAGGGGCAGGCAGGTAGCTGGGTCCAGGAGGAAGCAGGTAGCTGGGTCCAGGGGCAGGCAGGTAGCTGGGTCCAGGGGCAGGCAGGTAGCTGGGTCCAGGAGGAGGCAGGTAGCTGGGTCCAGGGGCAGGCAGAAGGTCATACACAGGAGGAGGCAGGTAGCTGGGTCCAGGGGCAGGCAGAAGGTCATACACAGGAGGAGGCAGGTAGCTGGGTCCAGGAGGAGGCAGGTAGCTGGGTCCAGGAGGAGGCAGGTAGCTGGGTCCAGGGGCAGGCAGGTAGCTGGGTCCAGGGACAGGCAGAAGGTCATACACAGGAGGAGGCAGGTAGCTGGGTCCACGGGCAGGCAGAAGGTCATACACAGGAGGAGGCAGGTAGCTGGGTCCAGGGGCAGGCAGAAGGTCATACACAGGAGGAGGCAGGTAGCTGGGTCCAGGGGCAGGCAGGTAGCTGGGTCCAGGAGGAGGCAGGTAGCTGGGTCCAGGAGGAGGCAGGTAGCTGGGTCCAGGAGGAGGCAGGTAGCTGGGTCCAGGGGCAGGCAGAAGGTCATAAACAGGAGGAGGCAGGTAGCTGGGTCCAGGGGCAGGCAGGTAGCTGGGTCGAGGAGGAGGCAGGTAGCTGGGTCCAGGAGGAGGCAGGTAGCTGGGTCCAGGAGGAGGCAGGTAGCTGGGTCCAGGGGCAGGCAGAAGGTCATAAACAGGAGGAGGCAGGTAGCTGGGTCCAGGGGCAGGCAGAAGGTCATACACAGGAGGAGGCAGGTAGCTGGGTCCAGGGGCAGGCAGAAGGTCATACACAGGAGGAGGCAGGTAGCTGGGTCCAGGGGCAGGCAGGTAGCTGGGTCCAGGGGCAGGCAGAAGGTCATACACAGGAGGAGGCAGGTAGCTGGGCCCAGGGGCAGGCAGAAGGTCATACACAGGAGGAGGTAGGTAGCTGGGTCCAGGGGCAGGCAGAAGGTCATACACAGGAGGAGGCAGGTAGCTGGGTCCAGGGGCAGGCAGAAGGTCAAACACAGGAGGAGGCAGGTAGCTGGGTCCAGGGGCAGACAGAAGGTCATACACAGGAGGAGGCAGGTAGCTGGGTCCAGGGGCAGGCAGAAGGTCATACACAGAATTAGGCAGGTAGCTGGGTCCAGGGGCAGGCAGAAGGTTATACACAGGAGGAGGCAGGTAGCTGGGTCCAGGGGCAGAGAGAAGGTCATACACAGGAGGAGGCAGGTAGCTGGGTCCAGGGGCAGGCAGAAGGTCATACACAGAAGGAGGCAGGTAGCTGGGTCCAGGGGCAGGCAGAAGGTCATACACAGGAGGAGGCAGGTAGCTGGGTCCAGGGGCAGGCAGAAGGTCATACACAGGAGGAGGCAGGTAGCTGGGTCCAGGGGCAGGCAGAAGGTTATACACAGGAGGAGGCAGGTAGCTGGATCCAGGGGCAGGCAGAAGGTCATACACAGGAGGAGGCAGGTAGCTGGGTCCAGGGGCAGGCAGAAGGTTATACACAGGAGGACGCAGGTAGCTGGGTCCAGGGGCAGGCAGACGGTCATACACAGGAGGAGGCAGGTAGCTGGGTCCAGGGGCAGACAGAAGGTCATACACAGGAGGAGGCAGGTAGCTGGGTCCAGGGGCAGGCAGAAGGTTATACACAGGAGGAGGCAGGTAGCTGGGTCCAGGGGCAGGCAGAAGGTCATACACAGGAGGAGGCAGGTAGCTGGGTCCAGTGGCAGGCAGAAGGTCATAAACAGGAGGAGGTAGGTAGCTGGGTCCAGGGGCAGGCAGAAGGTCATACACAGGAAGAGGCAGGTAGCTGGGTCCAGGGGCAGGCAGAAGGTCATACACAGGAAGAGGCAGGTAGCTGGGTCCAGGGGCAGACAGAAGGTCATACACAGGAGGAGGCAGGTAGCTGGGTCCAGGGGCAGGCAGAAGGTCATACACAGAAGGAGGCAGGTAGCTGGGTCCAGGGGCAGACAGAAGGTCATACACAGGAGGAGGCAGGTAGCTGGGTCCAGGGGCAGACAGAAGGTCATACACAGGAGGAGGCAGGTAGCTGGGTCCAGGGGCAGGCAGAAGGTCATACACAGGAGGAGGCAGGTAGCTGGGTCCAGGGGCAGGCAGAAGGTCATACACAGGAGGAGGTAGGTAGCTGGGTCCAGGGGCAGGCAGAAGGTCATAAACAGGAGGAGGCAGGTAGCTGGGTCCAGGGGCAGGCAGGTAGCTGGGTCCAGGGGCAGGCAGGTAGCTGGGTCCAGGAGGAGGCAGGTAGCTGGGTCCAGGAGGAGGCAGGTAGCTGGGTCCAGGACGAGGCATGTAGCTGGGTCCAGGGGCAGGCAGAAGGTCATAAACAGGAGGATGCAGGTAGCTGGGTCCAGGGGCAGGCAGAAGGTCATACACAGGAGGAGGCAGGTAGCTGGGTCCAGGGGCAGGCAGAAGGTCATACACAGGAGGAGGCAGGTAGCTGGGTCCAGGGGCAGGCAGAAGGTCATACACAGGAGGAGGCAGGTAGCTGGGTCCAGGGGCAGGCAGAAGGTCATACACAGGAGGATGCAGGTAGCTGGGTCCAGGGGCAGGCAGAAGGTCTTACACAGGAGGAGGCAGGTAGCTGGGTCAAGGGACAGGCAGAAGGTCATACACAGGAGGAGGTAGGTAGCTGGGTCCAGGGGCAGGCAGAAGGTCATAAACAGGAGGATGCAGGTAGCTGGGTCCAGGGGCAGGCAGAAGGTCATACACAGGAGGAGGCAGGTAGCTGGGTCCAGGGGCAGGCAGAAGGTCATAAACAGGATGAGGCAGGTTGCTGGGTCCAGGGGCAGGCAGAAGGTCATACACAGGATGAGGCAGGTAGCTGGGTCCAGGGGCAGGCAGAAGGTCATACACAGGAGGATGCAGGTAGCTGGGTCCAGGGGCAGGCAGAAGGTCATACACAGGAGGAGGCAGGTAGCTGGGTCCAGGGGCAGACAGAAGGTCATACACAGGAGGAGGCAGGTAGCTGGGTCCAGGGGCAGGCAGAAGGTCATACACAGAAGGAGGCAGGTAGCTGGGTCCAGGGGCAGGCAGAAGGTTATACACAGGAGGAGGCAGGTAGCTGGGTCCAGGGGCAGGCAGAAGGTCATACACAGGAGGAGGAAGGTAGCTGGGTCCAGGGGCAGGCAGAAGGTCATACACAGAAGGAGGCAGGTAGCTGGGTCCAGGGGCAGGCAGAAGGTCATACACAGGAGGAGTTAGGTAGCTGGGTCCAGGGGCAGGCAGACGTTCATACACAGGAGGAGGCAGGTAGCTGGGTCCAGGGGCAGGCAGAAGGTTATACACAGGAGGAGGCAGGTAGCTGGATCCAGGGGCAGGCAGAAGGTCATACACAGGAGGAGGCAGGTAGCTGGGTCCAGGGGCAGGCAGAAGGTTATACACAGGAGGAGGCAGGTAGCTGGGTCCAGGGGCAGGCAGAAGGTCATACACAGAAGGAGGCAGGTAGCTGGGTCCAGGGGCAGGCAGAAGGTCATACACAGGAGGAGGCAGGTAGCTGGGTCCAGGGGCAGGCAGAAGGTCATACACAGGAGGAGGCAGGTACCTGGGTCCAGGGGCAGGCAGAAGGTCATACACAGGAGGAGGCAGGTAGCTGGGTCCAGGGGCAGGCAGAAGGTCATACACAGGAGGAGGCAGGTAGCTGGGTCCAGGGGCAGGCAGAAGGTCATAAACAGGATGAGGCAGGTAGCTGGGTCCAGCGTCAGGCAGCAGGTCATACACAGGAGGAGGCAGGTAGCTGGGTCCAGGGGCATGCAGAAGGTCATACACAGGAGGAGGCAGGTAGCTGGGTCCAGGGGCAGACAGAAGGTTATACACAGGAGGAGGCAGGTAGCTGGGTCCAGGGGCAGACAGAAGGTCATACACAGGACGAGGCAGGTAGCTGGGTCCAGGGGCAGGCAGAAGGTTATACACAGAAGGAGGCAGGTAGCTGGGTCCAGGGGCAGGCAGAAGGTTATACACAGGAGGCAGGTAGCTGGGTCCAGGGGCAGGCAGAAGGTCATACACAGGAGGAGGAAGGTAGCTGGGTCCAGGGGCAGGCAGAAGGTCATACACAGAAGGAGGCAGGTAGCTGGGTCCAGGGGCAGGCAGAAGGTCATACACAGGAGGAGGCAGGTAGCTGGGTCCAGGGGCAGGCAGACGTTCATACACAGGAGGAGGCAGGTAGCTGGGTCCAGGGGCAGGCAGAAGGTTATACACAGGAGGAGGCAGGTAGCTGGATCCAGGGGCAGGCAGAAGGTCATACACAGGAGGAGGCAGGTAGCTGGGTCCAGGGGCAGGCAGAAGGTTATACACAGGAGGACGCAGGTAGCTGGGTCCAGGGGCAGGCAGACGGTCATACACAGGAGGAGGCAGGTAGCTGGGTCCAGGGGCAGACAGAAGGTCATACACAGCAGGAGGCAGGTAGCTGGGTCCAGGGGCAGGCAGAAGGTTATACACAGGAGGAGGCAGGTAGCTGGGTCCAGGGGCAGGCAGAAGGTCATACACAGAAGGAGGCAGGTAGCTGGGTCCAGGGGCAGGCAGAAGGTCATACACAGGAGGAGGCAGGTAGCTGGGTCCAGCGTCAGGCAACAGGTCATACACAGGAGGAGGCAGGTAGCTGGGTCCAGGGGCAGGCAGAAGGTCATACACAGGAGGAGGCAGGTAGCTGGGTCCAGGGGCAGGCAGAAGGTCATACACAGGAGGAGGTAGGTAGCTGGGTCCAGGGGCAGGCAGAAGGTCATACACAGGAGGAGGCAGGTAGCTGGGTCCAGGGGCAGGCAGAAGGTCATACACAGGAGGAGGCAGGTACCTGGGTCCAGGGGCAGGCAGAAGGTCATACACAGGAGGAGGCAGGTAGCTGGGTCCAGGGGCAGGCAGAAGGTCATACACAGGAGGAGGCAGGTAGCTGGGTCCAGGGGCAGACAGAAGGTTATACACATGAGGAGGCAGGTAGCTGGGTCCAGCGTCAGGCAGCAGGTCATACACAGGAGGAGGCAGGTAGCTGGGTCCAGGGGCAGGCAGAAGGTCATACACAGGAGGAGGCAGGTAGCTGGGTCCAGGGGCAGACAGAAGGTTATACACAGGAGGAGGCAGGTAGCTGGGTCCAGGGGCAGGCAGAAGGTCATACACAGGAGGAGGCAGGTAGCTGGGTCCAGGGGCAGGCAGAAGGTCATACACAGGAGGAGGCAGGTAGCTGGGTCCAGGGGCAGGCAGAAGGTTATACACAGGAGGAGGCAGGTAGCTGGGTCCAGGGGCAGGCAGAAGGTCATACACAGGAGGAGGCAAGTAGCTGGGTCCAGGGGCAGGCAGAAGGTCATACACAGGAGGAGGCAGGTAGCTGTGTCCAGGGGCAGGCAGAAGGTCATAAACAGGAGGAGGTTATCTAATACATTATCTAACCCTGTACCTATACACTATCTACCATCTAACCCTGTACCTATACACTCTCTACCATCTAACCCTGTACCTATACACTATCTACCATCTAACCCTGTACCTATACACTATCTACTATCTAACCCTGTACCTATACACTATCTAACCCTGTACCTATACACTATCTAACCCTGTACCTATACACTATCTACGATCTAACCCTGTACCTATACACTATCTACTATCGAACCCTGTACCTATACACTATCTACTATCTAACCCTGTACCTATACACTATCTAACCCTGTACCTATACACTATCTACTATCTAACCCTGTACCTATACACTATCTACTATCTAACCCTGTACCTATACACTATCTACTATCTAACCCTGTACCTATACACTATCTACTATCTAACCCTGTACCTATACACTACTACTATCTAACCCTGTACCTATACACTATCTACCATCTAACCCTGTACCTATACACTATCTACCATCTAACCCTGTACCTATACACTATCTACTATCTAACCCTGTACCTATACACTATCTAACCCTGTACCTATACACTATCTAACCCTGTACCTATACACTATCTAACCCTGTACCTACACACTATCTAACCCTGTACCTATACACTATCTAACCCTGTACCTATACATTATCTACTATCTAACCCTGTACCTATACACTATCTACTATCTAACCCTGTACCTATACACTATCTACTATCTAACCCTGTACCTATACACTATCTACTATCTAACCCTGTACCTATACACTATCTACTATCTAACCCTGTACCTATACACTATCTAACCCTGTACCTATACACTATCTACCATCTAACCCTGTACCTATACACTATCTACTATCTAACCCTGTACCTATACACTATCTAACCCTGTACCTATACATTATCTACTATCTAACCCTGTACCTATACACTATCTACTATCTAACCCTGTACCTATACACTATCTAACCCTGTACCTATACATTATCTACTATCTAACCCTGTACCTATACACTATCTACTATCTAACCCTGTACCTATACATTATCTACTATCTAACCCTGTACCTATACACTATCTACTATCTAACCCTGTACCTATACACTATCTACTATCTAACCCTGTACCTATACACTATCTACTATCGAACCCTGTACCTATACACCATCTAACCCTGTACCTATACACTATCTAACCCTGTACCTATACACTACCTACTATCTAACCCTGTACCTATACACTATCTACTATCTAACCCTGTACCTATACACCATCTAACCCTGTACCTATACACTATCTAACCCTGTACCTATACACTATCTACTATCTAACCCTGTACCTATACACTATCTACTATCTAACCCTGTACCTATACACTATCTACTATCTAACCCTGTACCTATACACTATCTAACCCTGTACTTATACACTATCTACCATCTAACCCTGTACCTATACACTATCTACTATCTAACCCTGTACCTATACACTATCTAACCCTGTACCTATACATTATCTACTATCTAACCCTGTACCTATACACTATCTACTATCTAACCCTGTACCTATACACTATCTACTATCTAACCCTGTACCTATACACTATCTAACCCTGTACCTATACATTATCTACTATCTAACCCTGTACCTATACACTATCTACTATCTAACCCTGTACCTATACATTATCTACTATCTAACCATGTACCTATACACTATCTACTATCTAACCCTGTACCTATACACTATCTACTATCTAACCCTGTACCTATACACTATCTACTATCTAACCCTGTACCTATACACCATCTAACCCTGTACCTATACACTATCTAACCCTGTACCTATACACTATCTACTATCTAACCCTGTACCTATACACTATCTACGATCTAACCCTGTACCTATACACTATCTACTATCTAACCCTGTACCTATACACTATCTACTATCTAACCCTGTACCTATACACTATCTACCATCTAACCCTGTACCTATACACTATCTACTATCTAACCCTGTACATATACACTATCTAACCCTGTACCTATACATTATCTAACCCTGTACCTATACACTATCTAACCCTGTACCTATACACTATCTAACCCTATACCTATACACCATCTAACCCTGTACCTATACACTATCTACTATCTAACCCTGTGCCTATACACTATCTACTATCTAACCCTGTACCTATACACTATCTACTATCTAACCCTGTACCTATACACTATCTACTATCTAACCCTGTACCTATACACCATCTAACCCTGTACCTATACACTATCTAACCCTGTACCTATACACTATCTACTATCTAACCCTGTACCTATACACTATCTACTATCTAACCCTGTACCTATACACTATCTACTATCTAACCCTGTACCTATACACTATCTACTATCTAACCCTGTACCTATACACCATCTAACCCTGTACCTATACACTATCTAACCCTGTACCTATACACTGTCTACTATCTAACCCTGTAACTATACACTATCTACTATCTAACCCTGTACCTATACACTATCTACTATCTAACCCTGTACCTATACACTATCTACTATCTAACCCTGTACCTATACACTATCTACTATCTAACCCTGTACCTATACACTATCTAACCCTGTACCTATACACTATCTACTACCTAACCCTGTACCTATACACTATCTTCTATCTAACCCTGCACCTATACACTATCTACTATCTAACCCTGTACCTATACACTATCTAACCCTGTACCTATACACTATCTACTATCTAACCCTGTACCTATACACTATCTACTATCTAACCCTGTACCTATACACTATCTAACCCTGTACCTATACACTATCTAACCCTGTACCTATACACTATCTACTATCTAACCCTGTACCTATACACTATCTACTATCTAACCCTGTACCTCTACACTATCTACTATCTAACCCTGTACCTATACACTATCTAACCCTGTACCTATACACTATCTACTATCTAACCCTGTTCCTATACACTATCTACTATCTAACCCTGTACCTATACACTATCTACTATCTAACCCTGTACCTATACACTATCTACTATCTAACCCTGTACCTATACACTATCTACCATCTAACCCTGTACCTATACACTATCTACTATCTAACCCTGTACCTATACACTATCTACCATCTAACCCTGTACCTATACACTATCTACTATCTAACCCTGTACCTATACACTATCTAACCCTGTACCTATACACTATCTAACCCTGTACCTATACACTATCTACTATCTAACCCTGTACCTATACACTATCTACTATCTAACCCTGTACCTATACACCATCTAACCCTGTACCTATACACTATCTAACCCTGTACCTATACACTATCTTCTATCTAACCCTGTACCTATACACTATCTAACCCTGTACCTATACACTATCTTCTATCTAACCCTGTACCTATACACTATCTAACCCTGTACCTATACACTATCTACTATCTAACCCTGTACCTATACTCTATCTACTATCTAACCCTGTACCTATACACTATCTACTATCTAACCCTGTACCTATACACTGTCTACTATCTAACCCTGTACCTATACACTATCTACTATCTAACCCTGTACCTATACACTATCTACCATCTAACCCTGTACCTATACACTATCTAACCCTGTACCTATACACTATCTACGATCTAACCCTGTACCTATACACTATCTACTATCGAACCCTGTACCTATACACTATCTACTATCTAACCCTGTACCTATACACTATCTAACCCTGTACCTATACACTATCTACTATCTAACCCTGTACCTATACACTATCTACTATCTAACCCTGTACCTATACACTATCTACTATCTAACCCTGTACCTATACACTATCTACTATCTAACCCTGTACCTATACACTACTACTATCTAACCCTGTACCTATACACTATCTACCATCTAACCCTGTACCTATACACTATCTACCATCTAACCCTGTACCTATACACTATCTACTATCTAACCCTGTACCTATACACTATCTAACCCTGTACCTATACACTATCTAACCCTGTACCTATACACTATCTAACCCTGTACCTACACACTATCTAACCCTGTACCTATACACTATCTAACCCTGTACCTATACATTATCTACTATCTAACCCTGTACCTATACACTATCTACTATCTAACCCTGTACCTATACACTATCTACTATCTAACCCTGTACCTATACACTATCTACTATCTAACCCTGTACCTATACACTATCTACTATCTAACCCTGTACCTATACACTATCTAACCCTGTACCTATACACTATCTACCATCTAACCCTGTACCTATACACTATCTACTATCTAACCCTGTACCTATACACTATCTAACCCTGTACCTATACATTATCTACTATCTAACCCTGTACCTATACACTATCTACTATCTAACCCTGTACCTATACACTATCTAACCCTGTACCTATACATTATCTACTATCTAACCCTGTACCTATACACTATCTACTATCTAACCCTGTACCTATACATTATCTACTATCTAACCCTGTACCTATACACTATCTACTATCTAACCCTGTACCTATACACTATCTACTATCTAACCCTGTACCTATACACTATCTACTATCGAACCCTGTACCTATACACCATCTAACCCTGTACCTATACACTATCTAACCCTGTACCTATACACTACCTACTATCTAACCCTGTACCTATACACTATCTACTATCTAACCCTGTACCTATACACCATCTAACCCTGTACCTATACACTATCTAACCCTGTACCTATACACTATCTACTATCTAACCCTGTACCTATACACTATCTACTATCTAACCCTGTACCTATACACTATCTACTATCTAACCCTGTACCTATACACTATCTAACCCTGTACTTATACACTATCTACCATCTAACCCTGTACCTATACACTATCTACTATCTAACCCTGTACCTATACACTATCTAACCCTGTACCTATACATTATCTACTATCTAACCCTGTACCTATACACTATCTACTATCTAACCCTGTACCTATACACTATCTACTATCTAACCCTGTACCTATACACTATCTAACCCTGTACCTATACATTATCTACTATCTAACCCTGTACCTATACACTATCTACTATCTAACCCTGTACCTATACATTATCTACTATCTAACCATGTACCTATACACTATCTACTATCTAACCCTGTACCTATACACTATCTACTATCTAACCCTGTACCTATACACTATCTACTATCTAACCCTGTACCTATACACCATCTAACCCTGTACCTATACACTATCTAACCCTGTACCTATACACTATCTACTATCTAACCCTGTACCTATACACTATCTACGATCTAACCCTGTACCTATACACTATCTACTATCTAACCCTGTACCTATACACTATCTACTATCTAACCCTGTACCTATACACTATCTACCATCTAACCCTGTACCTATACACTATCTACTATCTAACCCTGTACATATACACTATCTAACCCTGTACCTATACATTATCTAACCCTGTACCTATACACTATCTAACCCTGTACCTATACACTATCTAACCCTATACCTATACACCATCTAACCCTGTACCTATACACTATCTACTATCTAACCCTGTACCTATACACTATCTACTATCTAACCCTGTACCTATACACTATCTAACCCTGTAACTATACATTATCTAACCCTGTACCTATACACTATCTAACCCTGTACCTATACACTATCTAACCCTATACACTATCTACTATCTAACCCTGTACCTATACACTATCTAACCCTGTACCTGTACACTATCTAACCCTGTACCTATACACTATCTAACCCTGTACCTATACACTATCTACTATCTAACCCTGTACCTATACACTATCTACTATCTAACCCTGTACCTATACACTATCTACTATCTAACCCTGTACCTATACACTATCTACCATCTAACCCTGTACCTATACACTATCTACTATCTAACCCTGTACCTATACACTATCTAACCCTGTACCTATACACTATCTAACCCTGTACCTATACACTATCTAACCCTGTACCTATACACCATCTAACCCTGTACCTATACACTATCTACTATCTAACCCTGTACCTATACACTATCTACTATCTAACCCTGTACCTATACACTATCTACTATCTAACCCTGTACCTATACACTATCTACTATCTAACCCTGTACCTATACACTATCTACTATCTAACCCTGTACCTATACACCATCTAACCCTGTACCTATACACTATCTACTATCTAACCCTGTGCCTATACACTATCTACTATCTAACCCTGTACCTATACACTATCTACTATCTAACCCTGTACCTATACACTATCTACTATCTAACCCTGTACCTATACACTCATCTAACCCTGTACCTATACACTATCTAACCCTGTACCTATACACTATCTACTATCTAACCCTGTACCTATACACTATCTACTATCTAACCCTGTACCTATACACTATCTACTATCTAACCCTGTACCTATACACTATCTACTATCTAACCCTGTACCTATACACCATCTAACCCTGTACCTATACACTATCTAACCCTGTACCTATACACTATCTACTATCTAACCCTGTACCTATACACTATCTACTATCTAACCCTGTACCTATACACTATCTACTATCTAACCCTGTACCTATACACTATCTACTATCTAACCCTGTACCTATACACTATCTACTATCTAACCCTGTACCTATACACTATCTAACCCTGTACCTATACACTATCTACTATCTAACCCTGTACCTATACACTATCTACTATCTAACCCTGTACCTATACACTATCTACTATCTAACCCTGTACCTATACACTATCTAACCCTGTACCTATACACTATCTACTATCTAACCCTGTACCTATACACTATCTACTATCTAACCCTGTACCTATACACTATCTAACCCTGTACCTATACACTATCTAACCCTGTACCTATACACTATCTACTATCTAACCCTGTACCTATACACTATCTACTATCTAACCCTGTACCTATACACTATCTACTATCTAACCCTGTACCTATACACTATCTAACCCTGTACCTATACACTATCTACTATCTAACCCTGTTCCTATACACTATCTACTATCTAACCCCGTACCTATACACTATCTACTATCTAACCCTGTACCTATACACTATCTACTATCTAACCCTGTACCTATACACTATCTACCATCTAACCCTGTACCTATACACTATCTACTATCTAACCCTGTACCTATACACTATCTACCATCTAACCCTGTACCTATACACTATCTACTATCTAACCCTGTACCTATACACTATCTAACCCTGTACCTATACACTATCTAACCCTGTACCTATACACTATCTACTATCTAACCCTGTACCTATACACTATCTACTATCTAACCCTGTACCTATACACCATCTAACCCTGTACCTATACACTATCTAACCCTGTACCTATACACTATCTTCTATCTAACCCTGTACCTATACACTATCTAACCCTGTACCTATACACTATCTTCTATCTAACCCTGTACCTATACACTATCTAACCCTGTACCTATACACTATCTACTATCTAACCCTGTACCTATACTCTATCTACTATCTAACCCTGTACCTATACACTATCTACTATCTAACCCTGTACCTATACACTGTCTACTATCTAACCCTGTACCTATACACTATCTACTATCTAACCCTGTACCTATACACTATCTACCATCTAACCCTGTACCTATACACTATCTAACCCTGTACCTATACACTATCTACCATCTAACCCTGTACCTATACACTATCTACTATCTAACCCTGTACCTATACACTATCTAACCCTGTACCTATACACTATCTAACCCTGTACCTATACACTATCTACTATCTAACCCTGTACCTATACACTATCTACTATCTAACCCTGTACCTATATACTATCTAACCCTGTACCTATACACTATCTACTATCTAACCCTGTACCTCTACACTATCTAACCCTGTACCTATACACTATCTACTATCTAACCCTGTACCTATACACTATCTACTATCTAACCCTGTACCTCTACACTATCTAACCCTGTACCTATACACTATCTACTATCTAACCCTGTACCTATACACTATCTACTATCTAACCCTGTACCTATACACCATCTACTATCTAACCCTGTACCTATACACTATCTACTATCTAACCCTGTACCTATACACTATCTACTATCTAACCCTGTACCTATACACTATCTACTATCTAACCCTGTACCTATACACTATCTACTATCTAACCCTGTACCTATACACTATCTACTATCTAACCCTGTACCTATACACTATCTACTATCTAACCCTGTACCTATACACTATCTACCATCTAACCCTGTACCTATACACTATCTACCATCTAACCCTGTACCTATACACTATCTAACCCTGTACCTATACACCATCTAACCCTGTACCTATACACTATCTAACCCTGTACCTATACACTATCTACTATCTAACCCTGTACCTATACACTATCTACTATCTAACCCTGTACCTATACACTATCTACTATCTAACCCTGTACCTATACACTATCTACTATCTAACCCTGTACCTATACACTATCTAACCCTGTACCTATACACTATCTACTATCTAACCCTGTACCTATACACTATCTAACCCTGTACCTATACACTATCTACTATCTAACCCTGTACCTATACACTATCTACTATCTAACCCTGTACCTATACACTATCTACTATCTAACCCTGTACCTATACACTATCTACTATCTAACCCTGTACCTATACACTATCTACTATCTAACCCTGTACCTATACACTATCTACTATCTAACCCTGTACCTATACACTATCTACTATCTAACCCTGTACCTATACACTATCTACTATCTAACCCTGTACCTATACACTATCTACTATCTAACCCTGTACCTATACACTATCTAACCCTGTACCTATACACTATCTAACCCTGTACCTATACACTATCTACTATCTAACCCTGTACCTATACACTATCTACTATCTAACCCTGTACCTATACACTATCTACTATCTAACCCTGTACCTATACACTATCTACTATCTAACCCTGTACCTATACACTATCTAACCCTGTACCTATACACTATCTACTATCTAACCCTGTACCTATACACTATCTACTATCTAACCCTGTACCTATACACTATCTACTATCTAACCCTGTACCTATACACTATCTACTATCTAACCCTGTACCTATACACTATCTACTATCTAACCCTGTACCTATACACTATCTACTATCTAACCCTGTACCTATACACTATCTACCATCTAACCCTGTACCTATACACTATCTACTATCTAACCCTGTACCTATACACTATCTAACCCTGTACCTATACACTATCTAACCCTGTACCTATACACTATCTACTATCTAACCCTGTACCTATACACTATCTACTATCTAACCCTGTACCTATACACCTATCTAACCCTGTACCTATACACTATCTAACCCTGTACCTATACACTATCTACTATCTAACCCTGTACCTATACACTATCTAACCCTGTACCTATACACTATCTACTATCTAACCCTGTACCTATACACTATCTACTATCTAACCCTGTACCTATACACTATCTACTATCTAACCCTGTACCTATACACTGTCTACTATCTAACCCTGTACCTATACACTATCTACCATCTAACCCTGTACCTATACACTATCTAACCCTGTACCTATACACTATCTACCATCTAACCCTGTACCTATACACTATCTACTATCTAACCCTGTACCTATACACTATCTAACCCTGTACCTATACACTATCTAACCCTGTACCTATACACTATCTACTATCTAACCCTGTACCTATACACTATCTACTATCTAACCCTGTACCTATACACTATCTACTATCTAACCCTGTACCTATACACTATCTAACCCTGTACCTATACACTATCTACTATCTAACCCTGTACCTCTACACTATCTAACCCTGTACCTATACACTATCTACTATCTAACCCTGTACCTATACACTATCTACTATCTAACCCTGTACCTATACACTATCTACTATCTAACCCTGTACCTATACACTATCTACTATCTAACCCTGTACCTATACACTATCTACTATCTAACCCTGTACCTATACACTATCTACTATCTAACCCTGTACCTATACACTATCTACTATCTAACCCTGTACCTATACACTATCTACTATCTAACCCTGTACCTATACACTATCTACTATCTAACCCTGTACCTATACACTATCTACTATCTAACCCTGTACCTATACACTATCTACCATCTAACCCTGTACCTATACACTATCTACCATCTAACCCTGTACCTATACACTATCTAACCCTGTACCTATACACTATCTAACCCTGTACCTATACACTATCTTCTATCTAACCCTGTACCTATACACTATCTAACCCTGTACCTATACACTATCTACTATCTAACCCTGTACCTATACTCTATCTAACCCTGTACCTATACACTATCTACTATCTAACCCTGTACCTATACACTATCTACTATCTAACCCTGTACCTATACACTATCTACTATCTAACCCTGTACCTATACACTATCTACTATCTAACCCTGTACCTATACACTATCTACCATCTAACCCTGTACCTATACACTATCTACTATCTAACCCTGTACCTATACACTATCTACCATCTAACCCTGTACCTATACACTATCTACTATCTAACCCTGTACCTATACACTATCTAACCCTGTACCTATACACTATCTAACCCTGTACCTATACACTATCTACTATCTAACCCTGTACCTATACACTATCTACTATCTAACCCTGTACCTATACACCATCTAACCCTGTACCTATACACTATCTAACCCTGTACCTATACACTATCTTCTATCTAACCCTGTACCTATACACTATCTAACCCTGTACCTATACACTATCTACTATCTAACCCTGTACCTATACACTATCTACTATCTAACCCTGTACCTATACACTATCTACTATCTAACCCTGTACCTATACACTATCTACTATCTAACCCTGTACCTATACACTATCTACTATCTAACCCTGTACCTATACACTATCTAACCCTGTACCTATACACTATCTACTATCTAACCCTGTACCTATACACTATCTACTATCTAACCCTGTACCTATACACTATCTAACCCTGTACCTATACACTATCTAACCCTGTACCTATACACTATCTACTATCTAACCCTGTACCTATACACTATCTACTATCTAACCCTGTACCTATACTACTATCTAACCCTGTACCTATACACTATCTACTATCTAACCCTGTACCTATACACTATCTAACCCTGTACCTATACACTATCTACTATCTAACCCTGTACCTATACACTATCTAACCCTGTACCTATACACTATCTACTATCTAACCCTGTACCTATACACTATCTACTATCTAACCCTGTACCTATACACTATCTACTATCTAACCCTGTACCTATACACTATCTACTATCTAACCCTGTACCTATACACTATCTACTATCTAACCCTGTACCTATACACTATCTACTATCTAACCCTGTACCTATACACTATCTACTATCTAACCCTGTACCTATACACTATCTACTATCTAACCCTGTACCTATACACTATCTACTATCTAACCCTGTACCTATACACTATCTACTATCTAACCCTGTACCTATACACTATCTAACCCTGTACCTATACACTATCTAACCCTGTACCTATACACTATCTACCATCTAACCCTGTACCTATACACTATCTACGATCTAACCCTGTACCTATACACTATCTACTATCTAACCCTGTACCTATACACTATCTACCATCTAACCCTGTACCTATACACTATCTACTATCTAACCCTGTACCTATACACTATCTACTATCTAACCCTGTACCTATACACTATCTAACCCTGTACCTATACACTATCTAACCCTGTACCTATACACTATCTACTATCTAACCCTGTACCTATACACTATCTACTATCTAACCCTGTACCTATACACTATCTACTATCTAACCCTGTACCTATACACTATCTAACCCTGTACCTATACACTATCTACCATCTAACCCTGTACCTATACACTATCTACTATCTAACCCTGTACCTATACACTATCTAACCCTGTACCTATACACTATCTAACCCTGTACCTATACACTATCTACTATCTAACCCTGTACCTATACACTATCTACTATCTAACCCTGTACCTATATACTATCTAACCCTGTACCTATACACTATCTACTATCTAACCCTGTACCTCTACACTATCTAACCCTGTACCTATACACTATCTACTATCTAACCCTGTACCTCTACACTATCTAACCCTGTACCTATACACTATCTACTATCTAACCCTGTACCTATACACTATCTACTATCTAACCCTGTACCTATACACCATCTACTATCTAACCCTGTACCTATACACTATCTACTATCTAACCCTGTACCTATACACTATCTACTATCTAACCCTGTACCTATACACTATCTACTATCTAACCCTGTACCTATACACTATCTACTATCTAACCCTGTACCTATACACTATCTACTATCTAACCCTGTACCTATACACTATCTACTATCTAACCCTGTACCTATACACTATCTACCATCTAACCCTGTACCTATACACTATCTACCATCTAACCCTGTACCTATACACTATCTAACCCTGTACCTATACACTATCTAACCCTGTACCTATACACTATCTACCATCTAACCCTGTACCTATACACTATCTACGATCTAGCCCTGTACCTATACACTATCTACCATCTAACCGTGTACCTATACACTATCTACTATCTAACCCTGTACCTATACACTATCTACTATCTAACCCTGTACCTATACACTATCTACCATCTAACCCTGTACCTATACACTATCTACGATCTAACCCTGTACCTATACACTATCTACTATCTAACCCTGTACCTAAACACTATCTACCATCTAACCCTGTACCTATACACTATCTACGATCTAACCCTGTACCTATACACTATCTACTATCTAACCCTGTACCTATACACTATCTAACCCTGTACCTATACACTATCTAACCCTGTACCTATACACTATCTACGATCTAACCCTGTACCTATACACTATCTACTATCTAACCCTGTACCTATACACTATCTAACCCTGTACCTATACACTATCTACTATCTAACCCTGTACCTATACACTATCTACCATCTAACCCTGTACCTATACACTCTCTACCATCTAACCCTGTACCTATACACTATCTACCATCTAACCCTGTACCTATACACTATCTACTATCTAACCCTGTACCTATACACTATCTAACCCTGTACCTATACACTATCTAACCCTGTACCTATACACTATCTACGATCTAACCCTGTACCTATACACTATGTACTATCTAACCCTGTACCTATACACTATCTACTATCTAACCCTGTACCTATACACTATCTAACCCTGTACCTATACACTATCTACTATCTAACCCTGTACCTATACACTATCTACTATCTAACCCTGTACCTATACATTATCTAACCCTGTACCTATACACTATTTAACCCTGTACCTATACACTATCTAACCCTGTACCTATACACTATCTAACCCTGTACCTATACACTATCTAACCCTGTACCTATACACTATCTAACCCTGTACCTATACACTATCTACTATCTAACCCTGTACCTATACACTATCTACTATCTAACCCTGTACCTATACACTATCTACTATCTAACCCTGTACCTATACACTATCTACGATCTAACCCTGTACCTATACACTATTCTAACCCTGTACCTATACACTATCTACTATCTAACCCTGTACCTATACACTATCTAACCCTGTACCTATACACTATCTACTATCTAACCCTGTACCTATACACTATCTACTATCTAACCCTGTACCTATACACTATCTAACCCTGTACCTATACACTATCTACTATCTAACCCTGTACCTATACACTATCTACTATCTAACCCTGTACCTATACACTATCTACTATCTAACCCTGTACCTATACACTATCTACTATCTAACCCTGTACCTCTACACTATCTACTATCTAACCCTGTACCTATACACTATCTAACCCTGTACCTATACACTATCTAACCCTGTACCTATACACTATCTAACCCTGTACCTTTACACTATCTAACCCTGTACCTATACACTATCTAACCCTGTACCTATACACTATCTAACCCTGTACCTATACACTATCTACTATCTAACCCTGTACCTATACACTATCTACTATCTAACCCTGTACCTATACACTATCTACGATCTAACCCTGTACCTATACACTATCTAACCCTGTACCTATACACTATCTTCTATCTAACCCTGTACCTATACACTATCTAACCCTGTACCTATACACTATCTACTATCTAACCCTGTACCTATACACTATCTACTATCTAACCCTGTACCTATACACTATCTAACCCTGTACCTATACACTATCTACTATCTAACCCTGTACCTATACACTATCTACTATCTAACCCTGTACCTATACACTATCTACTATCTAACCCTGTACCTATACACTATCTACTATCTAACCCTGTACCTATACACTATCTACCATCTAACCCTGTACCTATACACTATCTACTATCTAACCCTGTACCTATACACTATCTACTATCTAACCCTGTACCTATACACTATCTACTATCTAACCCTGTACCTATACACTATCTAACCCTGTACCTATACACTATCTAACCCTGTACCTATACACTATCTAACCCTGTACCTATACACTATCTACTATCTAACCCTGTACCTATACACTATCTACCATCTAACCCTGTACCTATACATTATCTACTATCTAACCCTGTACCTATACACTATCTACTATCTAACCCTGTACCTATCTACTATCTAACCCTGTACCTATACACTATCTAACCCTGTACCTATACACTATCTACTATCTAACCCTGTACCTATACACTATCTACTATCTAACCCTGTACCTATACACTATCTACTATCTAACCCTGTACCTATACACTATCTACTATCTAACCCTGTACCTATACACTATCTAACCCTGTACCTATACACTATCTAACCCTGTACCTATACACTATCTAACCCTGTACCTATACACTATCTAACCCTGTACCTATACACTATCTACTATCTAACCCTGTACCTATACACTATCTACTATCTAACCCTGTACCTATATACTATCTAACCCTGTACCTATACACTATCTACTATCTAACCCTGTACCTCTACACTATCTAACCCTGTACCTATACACTATCTACTATCTAACCCTGTACCTCTACACTATCTAACCCTGTACCTATACACTATCTACTATCTAACCCTGTACCTATACACTATCTACTATCTAACCCTGTACCTATACACCATCTACTATCTAACCCTGTACCTATACACTATCTACTATCTAACCCTGTACCTATACACTATCTACTATCTAACCCTGTACCTATACACTATCTACTATCTAACCCTGTACCTATACACTATCTACTATCTAACCCTGTACCTATACACTATCTACTATCTAACCCTGTACCTATACACTATCTACTATCTAACCCTGTACCTATACACTATCTACCATCTAACCCTGTACCTATACACTATCTACCATCTAACCCTGTACCTATACACTATCTAACCCTGTACCTATACACTATCTAACCCTGTACCTATACACTATCTACCATCTAACCCTGTACCTATACACTATCTACGATCTAGCCCTGTACCTATACACTATCTACCATCTAACCGTGTACCTATACACTATCTACTATCTAACCCTGTACCTATACACTATCTACTATCTAACCCTGTACCTATACACTATCTACCATCTAACCCTGTACCTATACACTATCTACGATCTAACCCTGTACCTATACACTATCTACTATCTAACCCTGTACCTAAACACTATCTACCATCTAACCCTGTACCTATACACTATCTACGATCTAACCCTGTACCTATACACTATCTACTATCTAACCCTGTACCTATACACTATCTAACCCTGTACCTATACACTATCTAACCCTGTACCTATACACTATCTACGATCTAACCCTGTACCTATACACTATCTACTATCTAACCCTGTACCTATACACTATCTAACCCTGTACCTATACACTATCTACTATCTAACCCTGTACCTATACACTATCTACCATCTAACCCTGTACCTATACACTCTCTACCATCTAACCCTGTACCTATACACTATCTACCATCTAACCCTGTACCTATACACTATCTACTATCTAACCCTGTACCTATACACTATCTAACCCTGTACCTATACACTATCTAACCCTGTACCTATACACTATCTACGATCTAACCCTGTACCTATACACTATGTACTATCTAACCCTGTACCTATACACTATCTACTATCTAACCCTGTACCTATACACTATCTAACCCTGTACCTATACACTATCTACTATCTAACCCTGTACCTTTACACTATCTAACCCTGTACCTATACACTATCTAACCCTGTACCTATACACTATCTAACCCTGTACCTATACACTATCTACTATCTAACCCTGTACCTATACACTATCTACTATCTAACCCTGTACCTATACACTATCTACGATCTAACCCTGTACCTATACACTATCTAACCCTGTACCTATACACTATCTACTATCTAACCCTGTACCTATACACTATCTAACCCTGTACCTATACACTATCTACTATCTAACCCTGTACCTATACACTATCTACTATCTAACCCTGTACCTATACACTATCTAACCCTGTACCTATACACTATCTACTATCTAACCCTGTACCTATACACTATCTACTATCAAACCCTGTACCTATACACTATCTACTATCTAACCCTGTACCTATACACTATCTACTATCTAACCCTGTACCTATACACTATCTAACCCTGTACCTATACACTATCTAACCCTGTACCTATACACTATCTACTATCTAACCCTGTACCTATACACTATCTACTATCTAACCCTGTACCTATACACTATCTACTATCTAACCCTGTACCTCTACACTATCTACTATCTAACCCTGTACCTATACACTATCTAACCCTGTACCTATACACTATCTAACCCTGTACCTATACACTATCTAACCCTGTACCTTTACACTATCTAACCCTGTACCTATACACTATCTAACCCTGTACCTATACACTATCTAACCCTGTACCTATACACTATCTACTATCTAACCCTGTACCTATACACTATCTACTATCTAACCCTGTACCTATACACTATCTACGATCTAACCCTGTACCTATACACTATCTAACCCTGTACCTATACACTATCTTCTATCTAACCCTGTACCTATACACTATCTACTATCTAACCCTGTACCTATACACTATCTACTATCTAACCCTGTACCTATACACTATCTACTATCTAACCCTGTACCTATACACTATCTACTATCTAACCCTGTACCTATACACTATCTACTATCTAACCCTGTACCTATACACTATCTACGATCTAACCCTGTACCTATACACTATCTACTATCTAACCCTGTACCTATACACTATCTACTATCTAACCCTGTACCTATACACTATCTACTATCTAACCCTGTACCTATACACTATCTAACCCTGTACCTATACACTATCTAACCCTGTACCTATACACTATCTAACCCTGTACCTATACACTATCTACTATCTAACCCTGTACCTATACACTATCTACCATCTAACCCTGTACCTATACATTATCTACTATCTAACCCTGTACCTATACACTATCTACTATCTAACCCTGTACCTATCTACTATCTAACCCTGTACCTATACACTATCTAACCCTGTACCTATACACTATCTACTATCTAACCCTGTACCTATACACTATCTACTATCTAACCCTGTACCTATACACTATCTACTATCTAACCCTGTACCTATACACTATCTACTATCTAACCCTGTACCTATACACTATCTAACCCTGTACCTATACACTATCTAACCCTGTACCTATACACTATCTAACCCTGTACCTATACACTATCTAACCCTGTACCTATACACTATCTACTATCTAACCCTGTACCTATACACTATCTACTATCTAACCCTGTACCTATATACTATCTAACCCTGTACCTATACACTATCTACTATCTAACCCTGTACCTCTACACTATCTAACCCTGTACCTATACACTATCTACTATCTAACCCTGTACCTCTACACTATCTAACCCTGTACCTATACACTATCTACTATCTAACCCTGTACCTATACACTATCTACTATCTAACCCTGTACCTATACACCATCTACTATCTAACCCTGTACCTATACACTATCTACTATCTAACCCTGTACCTATACACTATCTACTACCTAACCCTGTACCTATACACTATCTACTATCTAACCCTGTACCTATACACTATCTACTATCTAACCCTGTACCTATACACTATCTACTATCTAACCCTGTACCTATACACTATCTACCATCTAACCCTGTACCTATACACTATCTACCATCTAACCCTGTACCTATACACTATCTAACCCTGTACCTATACACTATCTAACCCTGTACCTATACACTATCTACCATCTAACCCTGTACCTATACACTATCTACGATCTAGCCCTGTACCTATACACTATCTACCATCTAACCGTGTACCTATACACTATCTACTATCTAACCCTGTACCTATACACTATCTACTATCTAACCCTGTACCTATACACTATCTACCATCTAACCCTGTACCTATACACTATCTACGATCTAACCCTGTACCTATACACTATCTACTATCTAACCCTGTACCTAAACACTATCTACCATCTAACCCTGTACCTATACACTATCTACGATCTAACCCTGTACCTATACACTATCTACTATCTAACCCTGTACCTATACACTATCTAACCCTGTACCTATACACTATCTAACCCTGTACCTATACACTATCTACGATCTAACCCTGTACCTATACACTATCTACTATCTAACCCTGTACCTATACACTATCTAACCCTGTACCTATACACTATCTACTATCTAACCCTGTACCTATACACTATCTACCATCTAACCCTGTACCTATACACTCTCTACCATCTAACCCTGTACCTATACACTATCTACCATCTAACCCTGTACCTATACACTATCTACTATCTAACCCTGTACCTATACACTATCTAACCCTGTACCTATACACTATCTAACCCTGTACCTATACACTATCTACGATCTAACCCTGTACCTATACACTATGTACTATCTAACCCTGTACCTATACACTATCTAACCCTGTACCTATACACTATCTACTATCTAACCCTGTACCTATACACTATCTACTATCTAACCCTGTACCTATACATTATCTAACCCTGTACCTATACACTATTTAACCCTGTACCTATACACTATCTAACCCTGTACCTATACACTATCTAACCCTGTACCTATACACTATCTAACCCTGTACCTATACACTATCTAACCCTGTACCTATACACTATCTACTATCTAACCCTGTACCTATACACTATCTACTATCTAACCCTGTACCTATACACTATCTACTATCTAACCCTGTACCTATACACTATCTACGATCTAACCCTGTACCTATACACTATTTAACCCTGTACCTATACACTATCTACTATCTAACCCTGTACCTATACACTATCTAACCCTGTACCTATACACTATCTACTATCTAACCCTGTACCTATACACTATCTACTATCTAACCCTGTACCTATACACTATCTAACCCTTTACCTATACACTATCTACTATCTAACCCTGTACCTATACACTATCTACTATCTAACCCTGTACCTATACACTATCTACTATCTAACCCTGTACCTATACACTATCTACTATCTAACCCTGTACCTCTACACTATCTACTATCTAACCCTGTACCTATACACTATCTAACCCTGTACCTATACACTATCTAACCCTGTACCTATACACTATCTAACCCTGTACCTTTACACTATCTAACCCTGTACCTATACACTATCTAACCCTGTACCTATACACTATCTAACCCTGTACCTATACACTATCTACTATCTAACCCTGTACCTATACACTATCTACTATCTAACCCTGTACCTATACACTATCTACGATCTAACCCTGTACCTATACACTATCTAACCCTGTACCTATACACTATCTTCTATCTAACCCTGTACCTATACACTATCTAACCCTGTACCTATACACTATCTACTATCTAACCCTGTACCTATACACTATCTACTATCTAACCCTGTACCTATACACTATCTAACCCTGTACCTATACACTATCTACTATCTAACCCTGTACCTATACACTATCTACTATCAAACCCTGTACCTATACACTATCTACTATCTAACCCTGTACCTATACACTATCTACTATCTAACCCTGTACCTATACACTATCTACTATCTAACCCTGTACCTATACACTATCTACTATCTAACACTGTACCTATACACTATCTACTATCTAACCCTGTACCTATACACTATCTACGATCTAACCCTGTACCTATACACTATCTACTATCTAACCCTGTACCTATACACTATCTACTATCTAACCCTGTACCTATACACTATCTACTATCTAACCCTGTACCTATACACTATCTAACCCTGTACCTATACACTATCTAACCCTGTACCTATACACTATCTAACCCTGTACCTATACACTATCTACTATCTAACCCTGTACCTATACACTATCTACCATCTAACCCTGTACCTATACATTATCTACTATCTAACCCTGTACCTATACACTATCTACTATCTAACCCTGTACCTATCTACTATCTAACCCTGTACCTATACACTATCTAACCCTGTACCTATACACTATCTACTATCTAACCCTGTACCTATACACTATCTACTATCTAACCCTGTACCTATACACTATCTACTATCTAACCCTGTACCTATACACTATCTACTATCTAACCCTGTACCTATACACTATCTAACCCTGTACCTATACACTATCTAACCCTGTACCTATACACTATCTAACCCTGTACCTATACACTATCTAACCCTGTACCTATACACTATCTACTATCTAACCCTGTACCTATACACTATCTACCATCTAACCCTGTACCTATACATTATCTACTATCTAACCCTGTACCTATACACGATCTACTATCTAACCCTGTACCTATACACTATCTACTATCTAACCCTGTACCTATACACTATCTAACCCTGTACCTATACACTATCTAACCCTGTACCTATACACTATCTACTCTCTAACCCTGTACCTATACACTATCTACTATCTAACCCTGAACCTATACACTATCTACTATCTAACACTGTACCTATACACTATCTACTATCTAACCCTGTACCTATACACTATCTACTATCTAACCCTGTACCTATACACTATCTAACCCTGTACCTATACACTATCTACTATCTAACCCTGTACCTATACACTATCTACTATCTAACCCTGTACCTATACACTATCTAACCCTGTACCTATACATTATCTACTATCTAACCCTGTACCTATACACTATCTACTATCTAACCCTGTACCTATACACTATCTACTATCTAACCCTGTACCTATACACTATCTAACCCTGTACCTATACACTATCTACCATCTAACCCTGTACCTATACACTATCTACTATCTAACCCTGTACCTATACACTATCTAACCCTGTACCTATACATTATCTACTATCTAACCCTGTACCTATACACTATCTACTATCTAACCCTGTACCTATACATTATCTACTATCTAACCCTGTACCTATACACTATCTACTATCTAACCCTGTACCTATACACTATCTACTATCTAACCCTGTACCTATACACTATCTACTATCTAACCCTGTACCTATACACCATCTAACCCTGTACCTATACACTATCTAACCCTGTACCTATACACTATCTACTATCTAACCCTGTACCTATACACTATCTACTATCTAACCCTGTACCTACACACTATCTACTATCTAACCCTGTACCTATACACTATCTAACCCTGTACCTATACACTATCTACCATCTAACCCTGTACCTATACACTATCTACTATCTAACCCTGTACCCATACACTATCTAACCCTGTACCTATACATTATCTACTATCTAACCCTGTACCTATACACTATCTACTATATAACCCTGTACCTATACACTATCTACTATCTAACCCTGTACCTATACACTATCTACTATCTAACCCTGTACCTATACACTATCTAACCCTGTACCTATACACTATCTACCATCTAACCCTGTACCTATACACTATCTACTATCTAACCCTGTACCTATACATTATCTACTATCTAACCCTGTACCTATACACTATCTACTATCTAACCCTGTACCTATACATTATGTACTATCTAACCCTGTACCTATACACTATCTACTATCTGACCCTGTACCTATACACTATCTACTATCTAACCCTGTACCTATACACTATCTACTATCTAACCCTGTACCTATACACCATCTAACCCTGTACCTATACACTATCTAACCCTGTACCTATACACTATCTACTATCTAACCCTGTACCTATACACTATCTACTATCTAACCCTGTACCTATACACTATCTACTATCTAACCCTGTACCTATACACTATCTACTATCTAACCCTGTACCTATACACTATCTACCATCTAACCCTGTACCTATACACTATCTACCATCTAACCCTGTACCTATACACTATCTACTATCTAACCCTGTACCTATACACTATCTACTATCTAACCCTGTACCTATACACTATCTACCATCTAACCCTGTACCTATACACTATACACTATCTAACCCTGTACCTATACACTATCTACTATCTAACCCTGTACATATACACTATCTACTATCTAACCCTGTACCTATACACTATCTAACCCTGTACCTGTACACTATCTACTATCTAACCCTGTACCTATACACTATCTACTATCTAACCCTGTACATATACACTATCTAACCCTGTACCTATACATTATCTAACCCTGTACCTATACACTATCTAACCCTGTACCTATACACTATCTAACCCTATACCTATACACCATCTAACCCTGTACCTATACACTATCTACTATCTAACCCTGTACCTATACACTATCTACTATCTAACCCTGTACCTATACATTATCTAACCCTGTACCTATACACTATCTAACCCTGTACCTATACACTATCTAACCCTATACACTATCTACTATCTAACCCTGTACCTATACACTATCTAACCCTGTACCTATACACTATCTAACCCTGTACCTATACACTATCTAACCCTGTACCTATACACTATCTAACCCTGTACCTATACACTATCTACTATCTAACCCTGTACCTATACACTATCTACTATCTAACCCTGTACCTATACACTATCTACTATCTAACCCTGTACCTATACACTATCTAGCATCTAACCCTGTACCTATACACTATCTACTATCTAACCCTGTACCTATACACTATCTAACCCTGTACCTATACACTATCTAACCCTGTACCTATACACTATCTAACCCTGTACCTATACACCATCTAACCCTGTACCTATACACTATCTACTATCTAACCCTGTACCTATACACTATCTACTATCTAACCCTGTACCTATACACTATCTACTATCTAACCCTGTACCGATACACTATCTACTATCTAACCCTGTACCTATACACTATCTAACCCTGTACCTATACACTATCTACTATCTAACCCTGTACCTATACACTATCTAACCCTGTACCTATACACTATCTACTATCTAACCCTGTACCTATACACTATCTACTATCTAACCCTGTACCTATACACTATCTACTATCTAACCCTGTACCTATACACTATCTACTATCTAACCCTGTACCTATACACTATCTACTATCTAACCCTGTACCTATACACTATCTACTATCTAACCCTGTACCTATACACTATCTACCATCTAACCCTGTACCTATACACTATCTACTATCTAACCCTGTACCTATAAACTATCTACCATCTAAC
>NC_074685.1:2952740-3050240 GCF_029448725.1 Salvelinus fontinalis | reverse complement strand
AATATTAGATCGAGCAATGTCAAAGTGGCATTGACTAAAATACAGTAGAATATAATACAGTATATACATATGAGATGAGTAAAGATTATTTAAACAATATTTAACCATTATTAAAGGGACTAGTGTTCCGTTATTAAAGTGGCCAGTGATTCCAAGTCTATGCATACAGGGAAGCAGCCTCTACGGTAGATATACAGTAATTTGTGCTCATCTTAATCAAGGGTGTTAATCTTTCAGACTGTGTGCATTCAGAAACTATTCACACCCTTTGACTTCTTCCACATGTTGTTGTGTTACAGCATGATTTTAAAATGCAATTTAATTTAAAATATATATTTTTTGTCCCTGGCCTACAGATTGCAAACTTTGAGTTATGTTTTTCAAAATGTTTACAAATTAATTAAACATTAAAAGCTGAAATGTCGAGTCAATAAGTATTCAACCCCTTTGTTAAGGCAAGCCTAAATAAGTTCAGGAGTAAAAATGTCCTTAACTTCTTTGGTATAGGGGGCAGCATTTTCACCTTTGGATGAATTTCGTGCCCATAGGGAACTGCCTCCTACTCTGTCCCACATACTAATATATGCATATTATTATTACTATTGGATAGCAAACACTCTGAAGTTTCTAAAACTGTTTGAATGATGTATGTGAGTATAACAGAACTCATATGGCAGGCAAAAACCTTAGAAAAAATCCAAACAGGAAGTGAAAAATCTGAGAGTGGTCCTTGTTAAAGTCATCGCCTATACAATTCCCTGTAATATATGGATCTGTTTGCACTTCATACGCCTTCCACTAGATGTCAACAGTCAGTAGAACGTGGAATGAAGCTTATGCTGTGTTGTGGGACCGGATGGGAGGGGAATGAGTCAGTGGTCTGGCAGAGTGCCAGTTCTTGGGCGCGCGCTTTCCTCATTATATCGTCTTGCGTTCCATTACTTATAGAGACTGAAAATAATTCTCCGGTTGGAACCTTATTGGATATAAATGATAACAATATCCTGAAGATTGATTTTCTACTTACTTTGACCAGTTTATTCGACCTGGAATATAACTTTTTGAAGTTTTCGTCCGACTTTTGCCTGCATCTGCGCGAGCGTTTGGACACGTGCACTACACATGCTTGTAAAATTAGCTAATTGGACATAAGTAATGGACATTATCGAACAAAACAACGATTTATTGTGGAACTAGGATTCCTGGCACTGCATTCTGATGAAGATAATCAAAGGTAAGGGAATATTTATGATGTAATTTCGTATTTCTGTTGACTCCAACATGGCGGAGAAATGTTGTTACTATCTGAGCGCCGTCTCAGATTATTGCATGGCGTGCTTTTTACGTAAAGTTTTTTTTAAATCTGACACAGCGGTTGCATTAGGAACAAGTGTTTCTTTAATTATATGTAAAACATGTATCTTTCATCAAAGTTTATGATGAGTATTTCTGTTATTTGACGTGGCTCTCTGTAATTACTCCGGATATTTTGGAGGCATTTCTGAACATGGCGCCAATGTAAACCGAGATCTGTGGATATAAATATGCACATTATCGAACAAAACATAAATGTATCGTGTAACATGATGTCATATGAGTGTCATCTGATGAAGATGTTCAAAGGTTAGTGATTAATTTTATCTCTATTTCTGGTTTTTGTTACTACTATCTATTGCTGGGAAAATGGCTATGTTTTTCTGTGGCTATGTACTGAGCTAACATAATTGTTTGGTGTGCGTTCCCCGTAAATCCTTTTTGAAATCAGACATGTTGGCTGGATTCACAACATGTGTAGCTTTAATTTGGTGTCTTTCATGTGTGATTTCATGAAAGATAGATTTTTATAGTAAAATATCTGAATTTGGCGCGCTACATTTTTTCTGGATTTTGGCCAAGTGGGACGCTACCGTCCTAGAAAGCAAGTAAAATAATATGTTGGACTCAATAATAGTGTTTAATATGATTTCCTGAATGACTACCACATCTCTGTACCCCACACATACAATTATCTGTCAGGTCCCTCAATCGAGCAGTGAATTTCAAACACAGATTCAACCACAAAGACCAGGGAGATTTTCCAATGCCTCACAAAGAAGGGCACCTATTGGTAGATGGGTAAAAATACGAAAAGCATTGAATATCCATTTGAGCATGGTGAAGTTATTATTTACACTTTGATAGTGTATCAATACACCCAGTCACTACAAAGATGCAGGCACACGCTTTTTCAGTTCTGCCCACAAATTTTCCATAGGATTGAGGTCAGGGTTTTGTAATGGCCACTCCAATACCTTGAATTTGTTGTCCTTAAGCCATTTTGCAACGACTTTGGGAGTTTGCTTGGAGTCAATGTCCATTTGGAAAACCCATTTGCGACCAAGTTTTAACTTCCTGACTGATGTCTTGAGATGTTTCTTCAATATATCCACATAATAGTCCTTCCTCATGACGCCATCTATTTTGTGAAGTGCACCAGTCCCTCCTCCAGCAAAGCACCCCCACAACATGATGCTGCAACCCCCATGATTCACGGTTGGGATGGTGTTCTTCGGCTTGCAAGCCTACCGCTTTCTCCTCCAAACATAACGATGGTCATTATGGCCAAACAGTTCTATTTTTCTTTCATCAGACCAGAGGACATTTCTCCAAAAAGTACGATCTTTGTCCGCCTGTGCAGTTGCAAACCGTAGTCTGGCTTTTTTATGGCAGTTTTGGAGCAGTGGCTTCTTCTTTGCTGAGCGGCCTTTCAGGTTATGTCGATATAGGACTCGTTTTACTGTGGATATAGATACTTTAGTACCTGTTGCCTCCAGCATCTTCACAAGGTCCTTTGCTGTTGTTCTTGGATTGATTTGCACTTTTTGCACAAAAGTACATTCATCTCTAGGACAAAACGGGGTCTCCTTCCTGAGCGGTATGACGGCTGCGTGGTCCCATGGTGTTTATACTTGCGTACCATTGTTTGTACAGATGAACGTGGTACCTTCAGGCGTTTGGAAATTGTGTCCAAGGATGAACCAGACTTGTGGAGGTCTACAATTTTTTCTGAGGTCTTGGCTGATTTCTTTTGATTTTCCCATGATGTCAAGCAAAGAGGCACTGTTTGAAGGTAAGCCTTGAAATACATCCACAGGTACACCTCTAATTGACTCAAATGATTTAAATTAGCCTATCAGAAGCTTCTAAAGCCATGACATCATTTTCTGTAATTTTCCAAGTTGTTTAAAGGCTCAGTCAACTTAGTGTATTTAAACTTCTAACCCACTGGAATTGTGATAATCTGTCTGTAAACACTTGTTGGAAAAATTACTTGTGTCATGCACAAAGTAGATGTCCCAACTGACTTGCCAAAACTATAGTTTGTTAACAAGAAATGTGTGGAGTGGTTGAAAAATGAATTTTTAATGACTACAACCTAAGTGTATGTAAACGTCCGACTTTAACTGTATATATATATATATATATATATATTTATATAGCTGAGTTTTTTAATATATCCTAAATTTAGAACCTTGTTCATTATGATTTATATTTTAACTATGCTTTTCTCTGGGCTATTGTAGTAAAGGCCAAATTCAATATTCTTTTAAAAGAATTTGTATATATATTATTTTATACTTATGGGTCCTAAAATTCTAAATCAAATAGCAAAATGATCCTTAGTATGACCATCTAAAAAACAAGTCCACTTCAGCATAGAACCCCTCCCCCCTGTTTTAACAACATCTTTTCCATTGCCTTCACTAAACACTGAATGTTCTACAACCATTAAGAAGGTACTCACAATTTAGCTCTTTTTGTTAAGATGTGATGTGATCTTTTCTTTCCGGATGATGTTTGGCATCTGAAGAACAAGGCGAAGCAGTAACATTAGTCCAGTGTATTTCAGTGTAGATACACCTTGTTATGCAGTCATTGACATTTAATTTGCGCATTTGATTTGCAAACAAATATAAATGGATTGTTCTGAACCTCCCCTCACTCTCGGGTTAGATACTCAAAAAACCTCATACTTAAGGGTGTTCAGATCTATCATTACAGACTGTAAACTATAGACAGATCCATCAACTCCTCCTCTGAATCAGACACATCATTACAGACTGTAAACTATAGACAGATCCATCATCTCCTCCTCTGAATCAGACACATCATTACAGACTGTAAACTATAGACAGATCCATCATCTCCTCCACCTGACCTCCACAACCACCCGACCTCCACAACCACCCGACCTCCACAACCACCCGACCTCCACAACCACCCGACCTCCACAACCACCCGACCTCCACAACCACCCGACCTCCACAACCACCCGACCTCCACAACCACCCGACCACAACAACCACCCGACCTCCACAACCACCCGACCTCCACAACCACCCGACCTCCACAACCACCCGACCTCCACAACCACCCGACCTCCACAACCACCCGACCTCCACAACCACCCGACCTCCACAACCACCCGACCTCCACAACCACCCGACCTCAACAACCACCCGACCTCCACAACCACCCGACCTCCACAACCACCCGACCTCCACAACCACCCGACCTCCACAACCACCCGACCTCCACAACCACCCGACCTCCACAACCACCCGACCTCAACCCAATCGAGATGGTTTGGGATGAGTTGGACCACAGAGTGAAGGAAAAGCAGCGCTCAGAATGCTCCTTCAAGACTGTTGGAAAATCATACCAGGTGAAGCTGGTTGAGAGAATGCCAAGAGTGTGCAAAGCTGTCATCAAGGCAAAGAGTGGCTACTTTGAAGAATCTCAAATATAAACTATTTTTTTCATTTGTTTAACACTTTTTTGGTTACTACATGATTCCATATGTGTTATTTCATAGTTTTGATGTCTTCACTATTATTCTACAATGTAGAAAATAGAAGAAGAAAAATACTTAAATGAGTAGGTGTGTCCAAACATTTGACTGGTACTGTGTAACTGGCAAGCAGAAGCAGAGTGTAACTGATGCCCATAAATTCAACTGTTCAACTCATTGACTACTGCTACAAATGAACTTCCCAGCCTTGAAAGGCATGTCAGATGCATGTTTGAAATATGTTTTAAACACAATGAATTGCAGGATGGTACAATCAGAAAAGTATTCATCACAATAGGATTATTCAGAATAGGCTTGATCAGAATAGGATTGATCAGAATAGGAGTAATCAGAATTGGATTGATCAGAATAGGATTGATCAGAATAGGATTGATCAGAATAGGATTGATCAGAATAGGATTGATCCGAATAGGATTATTGATATATTGAATTGTTTTCATCTAATAACATAGTATTATAAGTATGATCATATAATAACTATATCATATTTTGATAGTCAATACTATACTACCAAGTTAAAAAAAACGAATAATCACAAAACAGCAGGTCCTAGCATTTTACTCCGCACTGTCAGACAGTGTAGTAGGGGTTAGGGTCAGACAGTGTAACAGTGTAGTAGGGGTTAGGGTCAGACAGTGTAGTAGGGGTTAGGGTCAGACAGTGTAGTAGGGGTTAGGGTCAGACAGTGTAGTAGGGGTTAGGGTCAGACAGTGTAGTAGGGGTTAGGGTCAGACAGTGTAGTAGGGGTTAGGGTCAGACAGTGTAGTAGGGGTTAGGGTCAGACAGTGTAGTAGGGGTTAGGGTTAGACAGTGTAGTAGGGGTTGGGGTTAGACAGTTTAGTAGGGGTTAGGGTCAGACAGTGTAGTAGGGGTCAGGGTCAGACAGTGTAGTAGGGGTTAGGGTCAGACAGTGTAGTAGGGGTTAGGGTCAGACAGTGTAGTAGGGGTTAGGGTCAGACAGTGTAGTAGGGGTTAGGGTCAGACAGTGTAGTAGGGGTTAGGGTCAGACAGTGTAGTAGGGGTTAGGGTCAGACAGTGTAGTAGGGGTTAGGGTCAGACAGTGTAGTAGGGGTTAGGGTCAGACAGTGTAGTAGGGGTTAGGGTCAGACAGTGTAGTAGGGGTTAGGGTCAGACAGTGTAGTAGGGTTAGGGTCAGACAGTGTAGTAGGGGTTAGGGTCAGACAGTGTAGTAGGGGTTAGGGTCAGACAGTGTAACAGTGTAGTAGGGGTTAGGGTCAGACAGTGTAGTAGGGGTTAGGGTCAGACAGTGTAGTAGGGGTTAGGGTCAGACAGTGTAGTAGGGGTTAGGGTCAGACAGTGTAGTAGGGGTTAGGGTCAGACAGTGTAGTAGGGGTTAGGGTCAGACAGTGTAGTAGGGGTTAGGGTCAGACAGTGTAGTAGGGGTTAGGGTCAGACAGTGTAACAGTGTAGTAGGGGTTAGGGTCAGACAGTGTAGTAGGGGTTAGGGTCAGACAGTGTAGTAGGGGTTAGGGTCAGACAGTGTAGTAGGGGTTAGGGTCAGACAGTGTAGTAGGGGTTAGGGTCAGACAGTGTAGTAGGGGTTAGGGTCAGACAGTGTAGTAGGGGTTAGGGTCAGACAGTGTAGTAGGGGTTAGGGTTAGACAGTGTAGTAGGGGTTGGGGTTAGACAGTTTAGTAGGGGTTAGGGTCAGACAGTGTAGTAGGGGTCAGGGTCAGACAGTGTAGTAGGGGTTAGGGTCAGACAGTGTAGTAGGGGTTAGGGTCAGACAGTGTAGTAGGGGTTAGGGTCAGACAGTGTAGTAGGGGTTAGGGTCAGACAGTGTAGTAGGGGTTAGGGTCAGACAGTGTAGTAGGGGTTAGGGTCAGACAGTGTAGTAGGGGTTAGGGTCAGACAGTGTAGTAGGGGTTAGGGTCAGACAGTGTAGTAGGGGTTAGGGTCAGACAGTGTAGTAGGGGTTAGGGTCAGACAGTGTAGTAGGGTTAGGGTCAGACAGTGTAGTAGGGGTTAGGGTCAGACAGTGTAGTAGGGGTTAGGGTCAGACAGTGTAACAGTGTAGTAGGGGTTAGGGTCAGACAGTGTAGTAGGGGTTAGGGTCAGACAGTGTAGTAGGGGTTAGGGTCAGACAGTGTAGTAGGGGTTAGGGTCAGACAGTGTAGTAGGGGTTAGGGTCAGACAGTGTAGTAGGGGTTAGGGTCAGACAGTGTAGTAGGGGTTAGGGTCAGACAGTGTAGTAGGGGTTAGGGTCAGACAGTGTAGTAGGGGTTAGGGTCAGACAGTGTAGTGGGGGTTAGGGTCAGACAGTGTAGTAGGGGTTAGGGTCAGACAGTGTAGTAGGGGTTAGGGTCAGACAGTGTAGTAGGGGTTAGGGTCAGACAGTGTAGTAAGGGTTAGGGTCTGACAGTGTAGTAGGGGTTAGGGTCAGACAGTGTAGTAGGGGTTAGGGTCAGACAGTGTAGTAGTGGTTAGGGTCAGACAGTATAGTAGGGGTTACGGTCAGACAGTGTAGTAGGGGTTAGGGTCAGACAGTGTAGTAGGGGTTAGGGTCAGACAGTGTAGTAGGGGTTAGGGTCAGACAGTGTAGTAGGGTTAGGGTCAGACAGTGTAGTAGGGGTTAGGGTCTGACAGTGTAGTAGGGGTTAGGGTCAGCCAGTGTAACAGTGTAGTAGGGGTTAGGGTCAGACAGTGTAGTAAGGGGTTAGGGTCAGACAGTGTAGTAGGGGTTAGGGTCTGACAGTGTAGTAGGGGTTAGGGTCAGACAGTGTAGTAGGGGTTAGGGTCAGACAGTGTAGTAGGGGTTAGGGTCTGACAGTGTAGTAAGGGGTTAGGGTCAGACAGTGTAGTAAGGGGTTAGGGTCAGACAGTGTAGTAGGGGTTAGGGTCTGACAGTGTAGTAGGGGTTAGGGTCAGCCAGTGTAACAGTGTAGTAGGGGTTAGGGTCAGACAGTGTAGTAGGGGTTAGGGTCAGACAGTGTAGTAGGGGTTAGGGTCAGACAGTGTAGTAGGGGTTAGGGTCAGACAGTGTAGTAGGGGTTAGGGTCAGACAGTGTAGTAGGGTTAGGGTCAGACAGTGTAGTAGGGGTTAGGGTCAGACAGTGTAGTAGGGGTTAGGGTCAGACAGTGTAGTAGGGGTTAGGGTCAGACAGTGTAGTAGGGGTTAGGGTCAGACAGTGTAGTAGGGGTTAGGGTCAGACAGTGTAGTAGGGGTTAGGGTCAGACAGTGTAGTAGGGGTTAGGGTCAGACAGTGTAGTAGGGGTTAGGGTCAGACAGTGTAGTAGGGGTTAGGGTCAGACAGTGTAGTAGGGGTTAGGGTCAGACAGTGTAGTAGGGGTTAGGGTCAGACAGTGTAACAGTGTAGTAGGGGTTAGGGTCAGACAGTGTAGTAGGGGATAGTGTCAGACAGTGTAGTAGGGATTAGGGTCAGACAGTGTAGTAGGGGTTAGGGTCAGACAGTGTAGTAGGGGTTAGGGTCAGACAGTGTAGTAGGGGTTAGGGTCAGACAGTGTAGTAGGGGTTAGGGTTAGACAGTGTAGTAGGGGTTAGGGTCAGACAGTGTAACAGTGTAGTAGGGGTTAGGATCAGACAGTGTAGTAGGGGTTAGGGTCAGACAGTGTAGTAGGGGTTAGTGTCAGACAGTGTGGTAGGGGTTAGGGTCAGACAGTGTAGTAGGGGTTAGGGTCAGACAGTGTAGTAGGGGTTAGGGTCAGACAGTGTAACAGTGTAGTAGGGGTTAGGGTCAGACAGTGTAGTAGGGGTTAGGGTCAGATAGTGTAGTAGGGGTTAGGGTCAGACAGTGTAGTAGGGGTTAGGGTCAGACAGTGTAGTAGGGGTTAGGGTTAGACAGTGTAGTAGGGGTTAGGGTCAGACAGTGTAACAGTGTAGTAGGGGTTAGGATCAGACAGTGTAGTAGGGGTTAGGGTCAGACAGTGTAGTAGGGGTTAGGGTCAGACAGTGTAGTAAGGGTTAGGGTCAGACAGTGTAGTAGGGGTTGGGGTCAGACAGTGTAGTAGGGGTTAGAGTCAGACAGTGTAGTAGGGGTTAGGGTCAGACAGTGTAGTAGGGGTTAGGGTCAGACAGTGTAACAGTGTAGTAGGGGTTAGAGTCAGACAGTGTAGTAGGGGTTAGAGTCAGACAGTGTAGTAGGGGTTAGGGTCAGACAGTGTAACAGTGTAGTAGGGGTTACGGTCAGATAGTGTAGTAGGGGTTAGGGTCAGACAGTGTAGTAGGGGTTAGGGTCAGACAGTGTAGTAGGGGTTAGGGTCAGACAGTGTAGTAGGGGTTAGGGTCAGACAGTGTAGTAGGGGTTAGGGTCAGCCAGTGTAGTAGGGGTTAGGGTCAGACAGTGTAGTAGGGGTTAGGGTCAGACAGTGTAGTAGGGTTTAGGGTCAGACAGTGTAGTAGGGGTTAGGGTCAGACAGTGTATTAGGGGTTAGGGTCAGACAGTGTAGTAGGGGTTAGGGTCAGACAGTGTAACAGAGTAGTAGGGGTTAGGGTCAGACAGTGTAGTAGTGGTTAGGGTCAGACAGTGTAGTAGGGGTTAGGGTCAGACAGTGTAGTAGGGGTTAGGGTCAGACAGTGTAACAGTGTAGTAGGGGTTAGGGTCAGACAGTGTAGTAGGGGTTAGGGTCACACGGTGTAGTAGGGGTTAGGGTCAGACAGTGTAGTAGGGGTTAGGGTCAGACGGTGTAGTAGGGGTCAGGGTCAGACAGTGTAGTAGGGGTTAGGGTCAGACAGTGTAGTAGGGGTTAGGGTCAGACATGTAGTAGGGGTTAGGGTCAGACAGTGTAGTAGGGGTTAGGGTCAGACAGTGTAGTAGGGGTTAGGGTCAGCCAGTGTAGTAGGGGTTAGGGTCAGACAGTGTAGTAGGGGTTAGGGTCAGACAGTGTAGTAGGGGTTAGGGTCAGACAGTGTAACAGTGTAGTAGGGGTTAGGGTCAGACAGTGTAGTAGGGGTTAGGGTCAGACAGTGTAGTAGGGGTTAGGGTCAGACAGTGTAGTAGGGGTTAGGGTCAGACAGTGTAGTAGAGGTTAGGGTCAGACAGTGTAGTAGGGGTTAGGGTCAGACAGTGTAGTAGGGGTTAGGGTCAGACAGTGTAGTAGGGGTTAGGGTCAGACAGTGTAGTAGGGGTTAGGGTCAGACAGTGTAGTAGGGGTTAGGGTCAGACAGTGTAGTAGGGGTTAGGGTCAGACAGTGTAGTAGGGGTTAGGGTCAGACAGTGTAGTAGGGGTTAGGGTCAGACAGTGTAGTAGGAGTTAGGGTCAGACAGTGTAGTAGGGGTTAGGGTTAGACAGTGTAGTAGGGGTTAGGGTCAGACAGTGTAGTAGGGGTTAGGGTCACACAGTGTAACAGTGTAGTAGGGGTTAGGGTCAGACAGTGTAGTAGGGGTTAGGGTCAGACAGTATAGTAGGGGTTAGGGTCAGACAGTGTAACAGTGTAGTAGGGGTTAGGGTCAGACAGTGTAGTAGGGGTTAGGGTCAGACAGTGTAGTAGGGGTTAGGGTCAGACAGTGTAGTAGGGGTTAGGGTCAGACAGTGTAGTAGGGGTTAGGGTCAGACAGTGTAGTAGGGGTTAGGGTCAGACAGTGTAGTAGTGGTTAGGGTCAGACAGTGTAGTAGGGGTTAGGGTCAGACAGTGTAGTAGGGGTTAGGGTCAGACAGTGTAGTAGGGGTTAGGGTCAGACAGTGTAGTAGGGGTTAGGGTCAGACAGTGTAGTAGGGGTTAGGGTCAGACAGTGTAGTAGGGGTTAGGGTCAGACAATGTAGTAGGGGTTAGGGTCAGACAGTGTAGTAGTGGTTAGGGTCAGACAGTGTAGTAGAGGTTAGGGTCACACAGTGTAGTAGGGGTTAGGGTCAGACAGTGTAGTAGGGGTTAGGGTCAGACAGTGTAACAGTGTAGTAGGGGTTAGGGTCAGACAGTGTAGTAGGGGTTAGGGTCAGCCAGTGTAGTAGGGGTTAGGGTCAGACAGTGTAGTAGGGGTTAGGGTCAGACAGTGTAGTAGGGTTTAGGGTCAGACAGTGTAGTAGGGGTTAGGGTCAGACAGTGTAACAGTGTAGTAGGGGTTAGGGTCAGACAGTGTAGTAGGGGTTAGGGTCAGACAGTGTAGTAGGGGTTAGGGTCAGACAGTGTAGTAGGGGTTAGGGTCAGACAGTGTAGTAGGGGTTAGGGTCAGACAGTGTAGTAGGGGTTAGGGTCAGACAGTGTAGTAGGGGTTAGGGTCAGACAGTGTAGTAGGGGTTAGGGTCAGACAGTGTAGTAGGGGTTAGGGTCAGACAGTGTAGTAGGGGTTAGGGTCAGACAGTGTAGTAGGGGTTAGGGTCAGACAGTGTAGTAGGGGTTAGGGTCAGACAGTGTAGTAAGGGTTAGGGTCTGACAGTGTAGTAGGGGTTAGGGTCAGACAGTGTAGTAGGGGTTAGGGTCAGACAGTGTAGTAGTGGTTAGGGTCAGACAGTCTAGTAGGGGTTAGGGTCAGACAGTGTAGTAGGGGTTAGGGTCAGACAGTGTAGTAGGGTTAGGGTCAGACAGTGTAACAGTGTAGTAGGGGTTAGGGTCAGACAGTTTAGTAGGGGTTAGGGTCAGACAGTGTAGTAGGGGTTAGGGTCAGACAGTGTAGTAGGGGTTAGGGTCAGCCAGTGTAGTAGGGGTTAGGGTCAGACAGTGTAGTAGGGGTTAGGGTCAGACAGTGTAGTAGGGGTTAGGGTCAGACAGTGTAGTAGGGGTTAGGGTCAGACAGTGTAGTAGGGGTTAGGGTCAGACAGTGTAGTAGGGGTTAGGGTCAGACAATGTAGTAGGGGTTAGGGTCAGACAGTGTAGTAGGGGTTAGGGTCAGACAGTGTAGTAGGGGTTAGGCTCAGACAGTGTAGTAGGGGTTAGGGTCAGACAGTGTAGTAGGGGTTAGGGTCAGACAGTGTAGTAGGGGTTAGGGTCAGACAGTGTAGTAGGGGTTAGGGTCAGACAGTGTAGTAGGGGTTAGGGTCAGACAGTGTAGTAGGGGTTAGGGTCAGACAGTGTAGTAGGGGTTAGGGTCAGACAGTGTAGTAGGGGTTAGGGTCAGACAGTGTAGTAGGGGTTAGGGTCAGACAGTGTAGTAGGGGTTAGGGTCAGACAGTGTAGTAGGGGTTAGGGTCAGACAGTGTAGTAGGGGTTAGGGTCAGACAGTGTAGTAGGGGTTAGGGTCAGACTGTGTAGTAGGGGTTAGGGTCAGACAGTGTAGTAGGGGTTAGGGTCAGACAGTGTAGTAGGGGTTAGGGTCAGACAGTGTAGTAGGGGTTAGGGTCAGACAGTGTAGTAGGGGTTAGGGTTAGACAGTGTAGTAGGGGTTAGGGTCAGACAGTGTAACAGTGTAGTAGGGGTTAGGGTCAGACAGTGTAGTAGGGGTTAGGGTCAGACAGTGTAGTAGGGGTTAGGGTCAGACAGTGTAGTAGGGGTTAGGGTCAGACAGTGTAACAGTGTAGTAGGGGTTAGGGTCAGACAGTGTAGTAGGGGTTAGGGTCAGACAGTGTAGTAGGGGTTAGGGTCAGACAGTGTAGTAGGGGTTAGGGTCAGACAGTGTAGTAGGGGTTAGGGTCAGACAGTGTAGTAGGGTTTAGGGTCAGACAGTGTAGTAGGGGTTAGGGTCAGACAGTGTAGTAGGGGTTAGGGTCAGACAGTGTATTAGGGGTTAGGGTCAGACAGTGTAGTAGGGGTTAGGGTCAGACAGTGTAGTAGGGGTTAGGGTCAGACAGTGTAGTAGGGGTTAGGGTCAGACAGTGTAGTAGGGGTTAGGGTCAGACAGTGTAGTAGGGGTTAGGGTCAGACAGTGTAGTAGGGGTTAGGGTCAGACAGTGTAGTAGGGGTTAGGGTCAGACAGTGTAGTAGGGGTTAGGGTCAGACAGTGTAACAGTGTAGTAGGTGTTAGGGTCAGACAGTGTAGTAGTGGTTAGGGTCAGACAGTGTAGTAGGGGTTAGGGTCAGACAGTGTAACAGTGTAGTAGGGGTTAGGGTCAGACAGTGTAGTAGGGGTTAGGGTCACACAGTTTAGTAGGGGTTAGGGTCAGACAGTGTAGTAGGGGTTAGGGTCAGACAGTGTAGTAGGGGTTAGGGTCAGACAGTGTAGTAGGGGTTAGGGTCAGACAGTGTAGTAGGGGTTAGGGTCAGACAGTGTAGTAGGGGTTAGGGTCAGACAGTGTAACAGTGTAGTAGGGGTTAGGGTCAGACAGTGTAGTAGGGGTTAGGGTCAGACAGTGTAACAGTGTAGCAGGGGTTAGGGTCAGACAGTGTAGTAGGGGTTAGGGTCAGACAGTGTAGTAGGGGTTAGGGTCAGACAGTGAGGTAGGGGTTAGGGTCAGACAGTGTAGTAGGAGTTACGGTCAGACAGTGTAGTAGGGGTTAGGGTCAGACAGTGTAGTAGGGGTTAGGGTCAGACAGTGTAGTAGGGGTTAGGGTCAGACAGTGTAGTAGGGGTTAGGGTCAGACAGTGTAGTAGGGGTTAGGGTCAGACAGTGTAACAGTGTAGTAGGGGTTAGGGTCAGACAGTGTAGTAGGGGTTAGGGTCAGACAGTGTAACAGTGTAGTAGGGGTTAGGGTCAGACAGTGTAGTAGGGGTTAGGGTCAGACAGTGTAGTAGGGGTTAGGGTCAGACAGTGTAACAGTGTAGTAGGGGTTAGGGTCAGACAGTGTAGTAGGGGTTAGGGTCAGACAGTGTAGTAGGGGTTAGGGTCAGACAGTGTAGTAGGGGTTAGGGTCAGACAGTGTAGTAGGGGTTAGGGTCAGACAGTGTAGTAGGGGTTAGGGTCAGACAGTGTAGTAGGGGTTAGGGTCAGCCAGTGTAGTAGGGGTTAGGGTCAGACAGTGTAGTAGGGGTTAGGGTCAGACAGTGTAGTAGGGTTTAGGGTCAGACAGTGTAGTAGGGGTTAGGGTCAGACAGTGTATTAGGGGTTAGGGTCAGACAGTGTAGTAGGGGTTAGGGTCAGACAGTGTAACAGAGTAGTAGGGGTTAGGGTCAGACAGTGTAGTAGTGGTTAGGGTCAGACAGTGTAGTAGGGGTTAGGGTCAGACAGTGTAGTAGGGGTTAGGGTCAGACAGTGTAACAGTGTAGTAGGGGTTAGGGTCAGACAGTGTAGTAGGGGTTAGGGTCACACGGTGTAGTAGGGGTTAGGGTCAGACAGTGTAGTAGGGGTTAGGGTCAGACGGTGTAGTAGGGGTTAGGGTCAGACAGTGTAGTAGGGGTTAGGGTCAGACAGTGTAGTAGGGGTTAGGGTCAGACAGTGTAGTAGGGGTTAGGGTCAGACAGTGTAGTAGGGGTTAGGGTCAGACAGTGTAGTAGGGGTTAGGGTCAGCCAGTGTAGTAGGGGTTAGGGTCAGACAGTGTAGTAGGGGTTAGGGTCAGACAGTGTAGTAGGGGTTAGGGTCAGACAGTGTAGTAGGGGTTAGGGTCAGACAGTGAGGTAGGGGTTAGGGTCAGACAGTGTAGTAGGAGTTACGGTCAGACAGTGTAGTAGGGGTTAGGGTCAGACAGTGTAGTAGGGGTTAGGGTCAGACAGTGTAGTAGGGGTTAGGGTCAGACAGTGTAGTAGGGGTTAGGGTCAGACAGTGTAGTAGGGGTTAGGGTCAGACAGTGTAACAGTGTAGTAGGGGTTAGGGTCAGACAGTGTAGTAGGGGTTAGGGTCAGACAGTGTAACAGTGTAGTAGGGGTTAGGGTCAGACAGTGTAGTAGGGGTTAGGGTCAGACAGTGTAGTAGGGGTTAGGGTCAGACAGTGTAACAGTGTAGTAGGGGTTAGGGTCAGACAGTGTAGTAGGGGTTAGGGTCAGACAGTGTAGTAGGGGTTAGGGTCAGACAGTGTAGTAGGGGTTAGGGTCAGACAGTGTAGTAGGGGTTAGGGTCAGACAGTGTAGTAGGGGTTAGGGTCAGACAGTGTAGTAGGGGTTAGGGTCAGCCAGTGTAGTAGGGGTTAGGGTCAGACAGTGTAGTAGGGGTTAGGGTCAGACAGTGTAGTAGGGTTTAGGGTCAGACAGTGTAGTAGGGGTTAGGGTCAGACAGTGTATTAGGGGTTAGGGTCAGACAGTGTAGTAGGGGTTAGGGTCAGACAGTGTAACAGAGTAGTAGGGGTTAGGGTCAGACAATGTAGTAGTGGTTAGGGTCAGACAGTGTAGTAGGGGTTAGGGTCAGACAGTGTAGTAGGGGTTAGGGTCAGACAGTGTAACAGTGTAGTAGGGGTTAGGGTCAGACAGTGTAGTAGGGGTTAGGGTCACACGGTGTAGTAGGGGTTAGGGTCAGACAGTGTAGTAGGGGTTAGGGTCAGACGGTGTAGTAGGGGTTAGGGTCAGACAGTGTAGTAGGGGTTAGGGTCAGACAGTGTAGTAGGGGTTAGGGTCAGACAGTGTAGTAGGGGTTAGGGTCAGACAGTGTAGTAGGGGTTAGGGTCAGACAGTGTAGTAGGGGTTAGGGTCAGCCAGTGTAGTAGGGGTTAGGGTCAGACAGTGTAGTAGGGGTTAGGGTCAGACAGTGTAGTAGGGGTTAGGGTCAGACAGTGTAACAGTGTAGTAGGGGTTAGGGTCAGACAGTGTAGTAGGGGTTAGGGTCAGACAGTGTAGTAGGGGTTAGGGTCAGACAGTGTAGTAGGGGTTAGGGTCAGACAGTGTAGTAGAGGTTAGGGTCAGACAGTGTAGTAGGGGTTAGGGTCAGACAGTGTAGTAGGGATTAGGGTCAGACAGTGTAGTAGGGGTTAGGGTCAGACAGTGTAGTAGGGGTTAGGGTCAGACAGTGTAGTAGGGGTTAGGGTCAGACAGTGTAGTAGGGGTTAGGGTCAGACAGTGTAGTAGGGGTTAGGGTCAGACAGTGTAGTAGGAGTTAGGGTCAGACAGTGTAGTAGGGGTTAGGGTTAGACAGTGTAGTAGGGGTTAGGGTCAGACAGTGTAGTAGGGGTTAGGGTCACACAGTGTAACAGTGTAGTAGGGGTTAGGGTCAGACAGTGTAGTAGGGGTTAGGGTCAGACAGTATAGTAGGGGTTAGGGTCAGACAGTGTAACAGTGTAGTAGGGGTTAGGGTCAGACAGTGTAGTAGGGGTTAGGGTCAGACAGTGTAGTAGGGGTTAGGGTCAGACAGTGTAGTAGGGGTTAGGGTCAGACAGTGTAGTAGGGGTTAGGGTCAGACAGTGTAGTAGGGGTTAGGGTCAGACAGTGTAGTAGTGGTTAGGGTCAGACAGTGTAGTAGGGGTTAGGGTCAGACAGTGTAGTAGGGGTTAGGGTCAGACAGTGTAGTAGGGGTTAGGGTCAGACAGTGTAGTAGGGGTTAGGGTCAGACAGTGTAGTAGGGGTTAGGGTCAGACAGTGTAGTAGGGGTTAGGGTCAGACAGTGTAGTAGGGGTTAGGGTCAGACAGTGTAGTAGTGGTTAGGGTCAGACAGTGTAGTAGAGGTTAGGGTCACACAGTGTAGTAGGGGTTAGGGTCAGACAGTGTAGTAGGGGTTAGGGTCAGACAGTGTAACAGTGTAGTAGGGGTTAGGGTCAGACAGTGTAGTAGGGGTTAGGGTCAGCCAGTGTAGTAGGGGTTAGGGTCAGACAGTGTAGTAGGGGTTAGGGTCAGACAGTGTAGTAGGGTTTAGGGTCAGACAGTGTAGTAGGGGTTAGGGTCAGACAGTGTAACAGTGTAGTAGGGGTTAGGGTCAGACAGTGTAGTAGGGGTTAGGGTCAGACAGTGTAGTAGGGGTTAGGGTCAGACAGTGTAGTAGGGGTTAGGGTCAGACAGTGTAGTAGGGGTTAGGGTCAGACAGTGTAGTAGGGGTTAGGGTCAGACAGTGTAGTAGGGGTTAGGGTCAGACAGTGTAGTAGGGGTTAGGGTCAGACAGTGTAGTAGGGGTTAGGGTCAGACAGTGTAGTAGGGGTTAGGGTCAGACAGTGTAGTAGGGGTTAGGGTCAGACAGTGTAGTAGGGGTTAGGGTCAGACAGTGTAGTAAGGGTTAGGGTCTGACAGTGTAGTAGGGGTTAGGGTCAGACAGTGTAGTAGGGGTTAGGGTCAGACAGTGTAGTAGTGGTTAGGGTCAGACAGTCTAGTAGGGGTTAGGGTCAGACAGTGTAGTAGGGGTTAGGGTCTGACAGTGTAGTAGGGGTTAGGGTCAGCCAGTGTAACAGTGTAGTAGGGTTTAGGGTCAGACAGTGTAGTAGGGTTAGGGTCAGACAGTGTAACAGTGTAGTAGGGGTTAGGGTCAGACAGTTTAGTAGGGGTTAGGGTCAGACAGTGTAGTAGGGGTTAGGGTCAGACAGTGTAGTAGGGGTTAGGGTCAGACAGTGTAGTAGGGGTTAGGGTCAGCCAGTGTAGTAGGGGTTAGGGTCAGACAGTGTAGTAGGGGTTAGGGTCAGACAGTGTAGTAGGGGTTAGGGTCAGACAGTGTAGTAGGGGTTAGGGTCAGACAGTGTAGTAGGGGTTAGGGTCAGACAGTGTAGTAGGGGTTAGGGTCAGACAATGTAGTAGGGGTTAGGGTCAGACAGTGTAGTAGGGGTTAGGGTCAGACAGTGTAGTAGGGGTTAGGCTCAGACAGTGTAGTAGGGGTTAGGCTCAGACAGTGTAGTAGGGGTTAGGGTCAGACAGTGTAGTAGGGGTTAGGGTCAGACAGTGTAGTAGGGGTTAGGGTCAGACAGTGTAGTAGGGGTTAGGGTCAGACAGTGTAGTAGGGGTTAGGGTCAGACAGTGTAGTAGGGGTTAGGGTCAGACAGTGTAGTAGGGGTTAGGGTCAGACAGTGTAGTAGGGGTTAGGGTCAGACAGTGTAGTAGGGGTTAGGGTCAGACAGTGTAGTAGGGGTTAGGGTCAGACAGTGTAGTAGGGGTTAGGGTCAGACAGTGTAGTAGGGGTTAGGGTCAGACAGTGTAGTAGGGGTTAGGGTCAGACAGTGTAGTAGGGGTTAGGGTCAGACAGTGTAACAGTGTAGTAGGGGTTAGGGTCAGACAGTGTAGTAGGGGTTAGGGTCAGACAGTGTAGTAGGGGTTAGGGTCAGACAGTGTAGTAGGGGTTAGGGTCAGACAGTGTAACAGTGTAGTAGGGGTTAGGGTCAGACAGTGTAGTAGGGGTTAGGGTCAGACAGTGTAGTAGGGGTTAGGGTCAGACAGTGTAGTAGGGGTTAGGGTCAGACAGTGTAGTAGGGGTTAGGGTCAGACAGTGTAGTAGGGTTTAGGGTCAGACAGTGTAGTAGGGGTTAGGGTCAGACAGTGTAGTAGGGGTTAGGGTCAAACAGTGTATTAGGGGTTAGGGTCAGACAGTGTAGTAGGGGTTAGGGTCAGACAGTGTAGTAGGGGTTAGGGTCAGACAGTGTAGTAGGGGTTAGGGTCAGACAGTGTAGTAGGGGTTAGGGTCAGACAGTGTAGTAGGGGTTAGGGTCAGACAGTGTAGTAGGGGTTAGGGTCAGACAGTGTAGTAGGGGTTAGGGTCAGACAGTGTAACAGTGTAGTAGGTGTTAGGGTCAGACAGTGTAGTAGTGGTTAGGGTCAGACAGTGTAGTAGGGGTTAGGGTCAGACAGTGTAACAGTGTAGTAGGGGTTAGGGTCAGACAGTGTAGTAGGGGTTAGGGTCAGACAGTGTAGTAGGGGTTAGGGTCAGACAGTGTAGTAGGGGTTAGGGTCAGACAGTGTAGTAGGGGTTAGGGTCAGACAGTGTAGTAGGGGTTAGGGTCAGACAGTGTAGTAGGGGTTAGGGTCAGACAGTGTAGTAGGGGTTAGGGTCAGACAGTGTAACAGTGTAGTAGGGGTTAGGGTCAGACAGTGTAGTAGGGGTTAGGGTCAGACAGTGTAACAGTGTAGTAGGGGTTAGGGTCAGACAGTGTAGTAGGGGTTAGGGTCAGACAGTGTAGTAGGGGTTAGGGTCAGACAGTGAGGTAGGGGTTAGGGTCAGACAGTGTAGTAGGAGTTACGGTCAGACAGTGTAGTAGGGGTTAGGGTCAGACAGTGTAGTAGGGGTTAGGGTCAGACAGTGTAGTAGGGGTTAGGGTCAGACAGTGTAGTAGGGGTTAGGGTCAGACAGTGTAGTAGGGGTTAGGGTCAGACAGTGTAACAGTGTAGTAGGGGTTAGGGTCAGACAGTGTAGTAGGGGTTAGGGTCAGACAGTGTAACAGTGTAGTAGGGGTTAGGGTCAGACAGTGTAGTAGGGGTTAGGGTCAGACAGTGTAGTAGGGGTTAGGGTCAGACAGTGTAACAGTGTAGTAGGGGTTAGGGTCAGACAGTGTAGTAGGGGTTAGGGTCAGACAGTGTAGTAGGGGTTAGGGTCAGACAGTGTAGTAGGGGTTAGGGTCAGACAGTGTAGTAGGAGTTAGGGTCAGACAGAGTAGTAGGGGTTAGGGTCAGACAGAGTAGTAGGGGTTAGGGTCAGACAGAGTAGAATAAATGTCACATTATTGTATAGTAGTAGGTGATCTGACCATCTGTAGCTGCTGTACCATCTCCTCTCTGTACGATAGTTCTCGCTTCATCTGGTCCTGGAAATGATCTGGGATTCATAAAATAAGGTTAGGGTGTGAGGGGTTAGGGGTTAGGGGTTAGGGTGTGAGGGGTTAGGGGTTAGGGTGTGAGGGGTTAGGGTTAGGGTTAGGGTGTGAGGGGTTAGGGGTTAGGGTGTGAGGGGTTAGGGGTTAGGGTTAGGGTGTGAGGAGATAGGGGTTAGGATTAGTGTGTGAGGGGTTAGGGGTTAGGGTTAGGGTGTGCGGGGTTAGGGTTAGGGTGTGAGGGGTTAGGGTTAGGGTGTGAGGGGTTAGGGTGTGAGGGGTTAGGGTTAGGGTGTGAGGGGTTAGGGTTAGGGTGTGAGGGGTTAGGGTTAGGGTGTGAGGGGTTAGGGTGTGAGGGGTTAGGGTTAGGGTGTGAGGGGTTAGGGGTTAGGGTTAGGGTGTGGGGGGTTAGGATTAGGGTGTGAGGGGTTAGGGTTAGGGTGTGAGTGGTTAGGGGTTAGGGTGTGAGGGGTTAGGGGTTAGGGTGTGAGGGGTTAGGGTTAGGGTGTGAGGGGTTAGGGTTAGGGTGTAAGGGGTTAGGGTGTGAGGGGTTAGGGTTAGGGTGTGAGGGGTTAGGGTTAGGGTGTGAGGGATTAGGGGTTAGGGTTAGGGTGTGAGGAGATAGGGGTTAGGATTAGGGTGTGAGGGGTTAGGGGTAAGGGTTAGGGTATGAGGGGTTAGGGGTTATGGTTAGGGTGTGAGGGATTAGGGTTAGGGTGTGAGGGGTTAGGATTAGGGTGTGAGGGGTTAGGGTTAGGGTGTGAGGGGTTAGGGTTGGGGTGTGAGGGGTTAGGGTTAGGGTGTGAGGGGTTAGGGTTGGGGTGTGAGGGGTTAGGGTTAGGGTATGAGTGGTTAGGGGTTAGGGTGTGAGGGGTTAGGGTTAGGGTGTGAGGGGTTAGGGTTAGGGTGTAAGGGGTTAGGGTGTGAGGGGTTAGGGTTAGGGTGTGAGGGGTTAGGGTGTTAGGGGTTAGGGTTAGGATGTGAGGGGTTAGGGTCAGGGTGTGAGGGGTTAGGGTTAGGGTTAGGTGTTAGGGTCAGGGTGTGAGGGGTTAGGGTGTGAGGGGTTAATGTGGAGGGGTGGAGGGGTTAGGGTATGAGGGGTAAGGGTTAGGGTATGAGAGGTTAGGGTTAGGGTATGAGGAGTTAGGGTTAAGGTATGAGGGGTTAGGGTTAGGGTATGAGGGGTTAGGGTTAAGGAATGAGGGGTTAGGGTTATTGTATGAACTGTTAGGGTTAAGGAAAGAGGGGTTAGGGTATGAGAGTTCAGGGTATGAGGGTTAGGGTTAGGGTGTGAGGGGTTAGGGTTAAGGAATGAAGGGTTAGGGATAGGGTTTGAGGGGTTAGGGTATGAAGGGTTAGGGTATGAAGGGTTAGGGTATGAGGGGTTAGGGTGGAGGGGTTAGGGTATGAGGGGTTAGGGTATGAGGGGTTAGGGTGGAGGGGTGGAGGGGTGGAGGGGTTAGGGTATGAGGGGTAAGGGTTAGGGTATGAGAGGTTAGGGTTAGGGTATGAGGGGTTAGGGTTAAGGTATGAGGGGTTAGGGTTAGGGTATGAGGGGTTAGGGTTAAGGAATGAGGGGTTAGGGTTAGGGTATGAACTGTTAGGGTTAAGGAAAGAGGGGTTAGGGTATGAGAGTTCAGGGTATGAGGGTTAGGGGTAGGGTGTGAGGGGTTAGGGTGTGAGGGGTTAGGGTATGAAGGGTTAGGGTATGAGGGGTTAGGGTATGAAGGGTTAGGGTTAAGGAATGAAGGGTTAGGGATAGGGTTTGAGGGGTTAGGGTATGAAGGGTTAGGGATAGGGTTTGAGGGGTTAGGGTATGAAGGGTTAGGGTATGAGGGGTTAGGGTTAGGGTATGAAGGGTTAGGGTATGAAGGGTTAGGGTTAGGGTATGAAGGGTTAGGGTATGAAGGGTTAGGGTATAAGGGGTTAGGGTTAGGGTTAGGGTATGAAGGGTTAGGGTTAGGGTATGAAGGGTTAGGGTATGAAGGGTTAGGGTATAAGGGGTTAGGGTATGAGGGGTTAGGGTGTGAGGGGTTAGGCTATGAAGGGTTAGGTTATGAGGGGTTAGGGTGTGAGGGGTTAGGGTTAGGGTTAAGGTATGAAGGGTTAGGGTTAGGGTATGAAGGGTTAGGGTATGAAGGGTTAGGGTATAAGGGGTTAGGGTATGAGGGGTTAGGTTATGAGGGGTTAGGGTGTGAGGGGTTAGGTTATGAAAGGTTAGCGTTAGGGTGTGAGGGTTAGGGTGTGAGGTGTGAGGGGTTAGGGTGTGAGGGTTAGGGTGTGAGGGGTTAGGGTATGAAGGGTTAGAGCATGAAGTGTTAGAGTTAGAGGGGTTAGGGTATGAAGGGTTAGATTATGAAGTGTTAGAGTTCGAGGGGTTAGGGTGTGAGGGGTTAGGGTATGAAGGGTTAGAGCATGAAGGGTTAGTGTTAGAGGGGTTAGGGTGTGAGGGGTTAGGGTATGAAGGGTTAGAGCATGAAGTGTTAGAGTTAGAGGGGTTAGGGTGTGAGGGGTTAGGGTATGAAGGGTTAGAGCATGAAGTGTTAGAGTTAGAGGGGTTAGGGTGTAATGGGTTAGGGTATGAAGGGTTAGGGTTAGAGACAGAGAGGTAGCCTTACGGAACACAGGGAAGGGGGAGTTTCCCTTCAGAGCGTGGAACTCCTGTTCTAGTCGTCTTCGTAGATCGATCTGTTCCAACAGAACTTTCTGGAGTTCCTCTTTCTCCATGTTCTCAACATCCTCCTTTAGTGGCACGGGGGAACTTCCATCTTGAGTTTGATCCCCTGGAAAGGAGGAAAGGAAATACATTTTGAGTTTGAATCAAGCATTCAATGGGGCAGTGAGTTATATTATCCCTCTAATAATCTGTAGTCCTCTGATTGCAATGTAACCATTGGCCTGTAGGTGTCAGTCTAACTGCATATTTCCACCTGTCTTGAGCCTAGACGGGCTATGATTTTCTATTGCCCTGTCTACTGTGCTCTCAGAGAACTACTGTCATTTACATTCTCAATGGTCATTGCATTCCGTGTAGAACCACGTTTGTAAATGTTAAATGTCAAACTGCACTAATGATCTCACTATAATCGTGCCCACTATTCATTTGACTGAATATATCGATCAGACAATATGTGTTGCATTATGCTTTAAACCAATTAATAATCATGGAAAACGCTTGGTCATGTAAATAACTAATTAAACCACTTGGTGAATGTTTTAAATACTTTCCCTAAAATGCTTGAATTAGCATTCACTTGCAACAATATTTGTGTTATTCTGGTCCCTGTAAAACCTATTGTTCTGGCTGCAGTCCGTAGCGTCTGTAGCCGTGCAGCGTTTGTTAACACTGGATTTGTATTACTGTGGTGCTGTAACCATGATGAACATATTCTTATATCACTCTTCTACAATGTTAGAGTTGTTTCCATTATGGTCCTGATTTCTTCATCCATGAACCTGAAAATGTCTTGTGTTTGTATCTGAATTCTGACAATGTGGCAAATCAAATGGCTTAAATGAAGCGATCCAGCACATTTGTGTATATAATCTCCCCCTCGCTCTCTCCTTCTCTCTATGTATAATCTCCCCCTCTCTCCATCTCTCACTCTCTCTCTCTCTCTCCCTCTCTCTTTCCCTCTCTATATATAATCTATCCTTCTCTCTCTCTCTCTCCCTCTCTCTTTCCCTCTCTAGTCATTTCATGTCTTGCCTCCTTAAGCCTCCCAACACTTCCCTCATTTGGAACGGCCTGCTCTCGCTCTCTCGCTCCTCTCCTCTCTCTGTCTCATTTGACAAGCAAATCAGCAGACAGTGCCTCAGGATAACAACCTCGTTTGACAGTCAATTAACCGTGAATAGTCAAAGCCAAGGCAGTTTGCATTACATAAATGGAAAATTAGATTATTTTTCTCCCAAGAAACAGCCCTCTCCTTAAGACAGAGTCTGAGAGTCTTTGGAATCAGAACTTCTAATCACGTCGTCCATCGCCCAGGGAGACGTTTAGCAATCAGACAAAGGTGGTCTCATTTAATTTGTTTCGTGTAATTTTTTGAAATAAATTCTACATTATGTGAGGATATCATTATGGGCTACATAATAAGAATGTTGGCATAGATGTCATAAAACCCTTTTAATGTCTCTGTGACAGATATAAAAGGCAATAAGATGTGATCTTTGTAATGAAAGGTTTTGCCAAGGGAAAAGGCAATTATATGGGTTTGATATTGTTGAGATGGAGATTGTCACCTTCCCTGTGTTGAGCTGATTGTCTTGTTGAACTGTAATGGCTCCCTGTAGAACACATTCTAGAACTGTAATGGCCCCCTGTAGAACACATTCTAGAACTGTAATGGCCCCCTGTAGAACACATTCTACAAAACATTCTGGACCACATTGGAACACTGGAAACAGCCGATGTTCCGTTGCACAGTCTATCAGCTATTCCATCTATTTATGTATCTCTAGTAATCCCTAAGCCTACAGTATGGTCTGTGAGAGGAGAATGAGTCTACTGTTCTCCTTGTCTAGATAGATGTCCTATTATAATGATGGTTTTATCTGTCTTGATAAACCAGTTAGACAAGTTAGATATTACAGAGGAGGTTTATCTGTCTTGATTAAAAACTTCTTGTGAATAGGGGGGCGCTGTTTTCACTTTGGAAAAAATCTTGCCCAAATTAAACGGCCTCGTACTCTGTTCTAGATCATACAATATGCATATTATTATTACTATTGGATAGAAAACACTCTGAAGTTTCTTAAACTGTTTGAATTATATCTGTGAGTAAAACAGAACTCATTTGGCAGCAAACTTCCACACAGGAAGTGAAAAATCTGAAAACGAGGCTCTGTGTCAGGGCCTGCCTATTCAATTGGCTTTTATTTATCGATATATGTATGCACTTCATACGCCTTCCACTAGATGTCAACAGGCAGTAGAAGGTTGAATGGGGTGTCTAGCTTGATGTGAGGCCGAATAAGAGCTTTTGGAGTGACAGGTCCGGTATTTTGTCAGTTTTCGACGGCGCGCGGGGGACCTCGACATTGTCTTCTGAAGAACGTTCGGTTTACACGGCAAATATCTCCGGCTCTGATTTTATTCGATACATATGAGAAAAACATCATAAAGTAGGATTTTTCAACCGAGTTTGATCAGTTTATTCAACGTTTATTGGGACTTTTGGAATTTTTCGTTCCAGGCGCAAACATTTCTTGGACACGTGAGCTCCACATGGCTAGCCAAAGTTGCTAATTCGACAGAAGAAATGGACATTCTAAAACCGAACAACGATTTTTTCTGGAAATAGGACTCCTTGCACAACATTCTGATGGAAGCTCAAGAAAGGTAAGAGAATAGTTATGATGTTATTTCGTATTTTTGTGGTAAATGTTGGCTCCAACAAGGCGGAGAATATGTGAGCGCTGTCTCACAATACTGCATGCTGTATGTTCTACTAACGTTATTTTTAAAAATCTAACATAGCGGTTGCATTAAGAACCAGTGTATCTTTCATTTGCTGTACAACGTATTTTTTAGTAAAGTTTATGATGAGTTCTTTGATTAGATTAGGTGACTGTCCAAAATATCTCCGGAGATTTTGGGTGAATTGTTGCTACGTATTCACAATGTATAACCCCGATTTGCAGCTCTAAATATGCAAATTTTCGAACAAAACATAAATGTATTGTATAACATGATTTTATAAGACCGTCATCTGATGAAGTTGTCCAAAGGTTAGTGATTAATTTTATATCTATTGCTGGTTTTTGCGAAAGCTATGTTTGCGGTGGATAAATGGCGTGTGTTTGGCTATTGTGATGAGCTAATATAATTCTATATTGTGTTTTTGCTGTAAAACACTTAAAAAATCTGAAATATTGGCTGGATTCACAAGATGTTTATCTTTCATTTGCTGTACACCATGTATTTTTCATAAATGTTTTATGATGAGTATTTATTTATGTCACATTGCTCTCTGTAATTATTCTGGCTGCTTTGGTGCTATTTGTGATGGTGGCTGCAATGTAAAACCAGGATTTGTAGCTCTAAATATGCACATTTTTGAACAAAACATAATTTTACATAAACATAATTTTATAACATAACATGTATTTTATAACATGATGTTATAAGACTGTCATCTAATGAAGTTGTTCAAAGGTTAGTGATTAAATTTATCTCTATTTGTGGGTTTTGTGAAAGCTACCTATGCGGTGAAAATATGCCGTTGTGTGTTTGGCTATTGTGGTTAGCTAATATAAATACATATTGTATTTTCGCTGTAAAACATTTTAAAAATCGGAAATGTTGGCTGGATTCACAAGATGTTTATCTTTCATTTGCTGTATTGGACTTGTGATTTCATGAAAATTATATTATATGATATCCCTGTCCCGTTAGGCTTGGCTATGCTAGTCAGCTTTTTTGATGAGGAGGATCCCGGATCCGGGATGGGTATCACAGTTAGATATTATAGTGAGGGTTTATCTGTCTTGATTAAACAGTTAGATATTATAGTAGAGGGTTTATCTGTCTTGATTAAACAGTTAGATATTATAGAGAGGGTTTATCTGTCTTGATTAAACAGTTAGATATTACAGTAGAGGGTTTATCTGTCTTGATTAAACAGTTAGATATTATAGTAGAGGGTGTATCTGTCTTGATTAAACAGTTAGATATTATAGTAGAGGGTTTATCTGTCTTGATTAAACAGTTAGATATTATAGTGGAGGGTTTATCTGTCTTGATTAAACAGTTAGATATTATAGTAGAGGGTCTATCTGTCTTGATTAAACAGTTAGATTTTATAGAGAGGGTTTGTCTGTCTTGATTAAACAGTTAAATATTATAGAGAGGGTTTGTCTGTCTTGATTAAACAGTTAGATATTATAGTGAGGGTTTATCTGTCTTGATTAAACAGTTAGAATATATAGAGAGGGTTTATCTGTCTTGATTAAACAGTTAGATATTATAGTAGAGGGTTTATCTGTCTTGATTAAACAGTTAGATATTATAGAGAGGGTTTATCTGTCTTGATTAAACAGTTAGATATTATAGAGAGGGTTTATCTGTCTTGATTAAACAGTTAGATATTATAGTGAGGGTTTATCTGTCTTGATTAAACAGTTAGAATATATAGAGAGGGTTTATCTGTCTTGATTAAACAGTTAGATATTATAGAGAGGGTTTATCTGTCTTGATTAAACAGTTAGAATATATAGAGAGGGTTTATCTGTCTTGATTAAACAGTTAGATATTATAGAGAGGGTTTATCTGTCTTGATTAAACAGTTAGATATTATAGTGAGGGTTTATCTGTCTTGATTAAACAGTTAGAATATATAGAGAGGGTTTATCTGTCTTGATTAAACAGTTAGATATTATAGAGAGGGTTTATCTGTCTTGATTAAACAGTTAGATATTATAGAGAGGGTTTATCTGTCTTGATTAAACAGTTAGATATTATAGAGAGGGTTTATCTGTCTTGATTAAACAGTAAGATATTATAGAGAGGGTTTATCTGTCTTGATTAAACAGTTAGATATTATAGTAGAGGGTTATCTGTCTTGATTAAACAGTTAGATATTATAGTAGAGGGTTTATCTGTCTTGATTAAACAGTTAGATATTATAGTAGAGGGTTTATCTGTCTTGATTAAACAGTTAGATATTATAGTAGAGGGTTTATCTGTCTTGATTAAACAGTTAGATATTATAGTAGAGGGTTTATCTGTCTCGATTAAACAGTTAGATATTATAGTAGAGGGTTTATCTGTCTTGATTAAACATTTAGATATTATAGTAGAGGTTTTACCTGCCGTCTCTCTCCAGTACTCTGGGCCAGATGATTCTGTCTCTGATACAAAGAAACTGCTGGGCTCTTTGTTTTCATCAAGAGGAGAATGAGAGGGGAAGAGGAGAACAGAAGGACATTCATTCATCTGTTCATAAGGGAACAGAGTTGATTTGGTCACCTGCACACAGAAAACTGGTAGAAAGGAACCGATGTCTTCAAAGCAATCAGATGAGGAGGTAACGCTACTCACGAGTTATGTTGGAGTTTTCTTTGGTTGTGTAAACAGGCAGAATGTGGTCTCTGCTTTTATGAGTCTGAGAACACAGAGAAAGACAGAGGTTTTAGCATCTACATATCAAACAGGGAAGGTGTCTAATAATGCTACCCACAATAGAACCGCTGGTGTCCTGGGATAGAATGCTGGTGTACACTAGAATAGCTTCTGGCCTTCACAGACTTCAAGAGTCAATGGAGTGACCTCCCGGGTGGCGCAGGGGTCTAGGGCACTGCATCGCAGTGCTAGCTGCGCCACCATAGTCTCTGGGTTCACGCCCAGGCTCTGTTGCAGCCGGCCGCAACCGGGAGGTCCGTGGGGCGACGCACAATTGGCATAGCGTCGTCCGGGTTAGGGAGCGTTTGGCCGGTAGGGATATCCTTGTCTCAGTATGTAAATGTAATAAAATGTATGCACTCTACTGTAAGTCGCTCTGGATAAGAGCGTCTGCTAAATGACTAAAAATGTAAAATGTAAATGTGAGTGGAACAATTCTCCTTTAGGCCTAGTTTTGTCTATCATGAACAACACTCTTAATATAAGCCTGTAGTGTTACTATTCATTGGGAAGCCTGTAGTGTTACTATTCAATGGGAAGCCTGTAGTGTTACTATTCAATGGGAAGCCTGTAGTGTTACTATCCCAATGGGAAGCCTGTAGTGTTACTATTCAATGGGAAGCCTGTAGTGTTACTATTCAATGGGAAGCTTGCAGTGTTACTATTCAATGGGAAGCTTGTAGTGTTACTATCCCAATGGGAAGCCTGTAGTGTTACTATTCAATGGGAAGCCTGTAGTGTTACTATTCAATGGGAAGCCTGCAGTGTTACTATTCAATGGGAAGCCTGCAGTGTTACTATTCAATGGGAAGCCTGCAGTGTTACTATTCAATGGGAAGCCTGTAGTGTTACTATTCAATGGGAAGCTTGTAGTGTTGCTATCCCAATGGGAAGCCTGTAGTGTTACTATCCCAATGGGAAGCCTGTAGTGTTACTATTCAATGGGAAGCCTGTAGTGTTACTATTCAATGGGAAGCCTGTAGTGTTACTATTCATTGGGAAGCCTGTAGTGTTACTATTCAATGGGAAGCTTGTAGTGTTACTATTCAATGGGAAGCTTGTAGTGTTACTATCCCAATGGGAAGCCTGTAGTGTTACTATTCAATGGGAAGCCTGTAGTGTTACTATTCAATGGGAAGCCTGCAGTGTTACTCTCCAATGGGAAGCCTGCAGTGTTACTATTCAATGGGAAGCCTGTAGTGTTACTATTCAATGGGAAGCCTGTAGTGTTACTATCTATTGGGAAGCCTGTAGTGTTATTATCCATTGGGAAGCCTGTAGTGTTACTATTCAATGGGAAGCCTGTATTGTTACTATTCAATGGGAAGCCTGTAGTGTTACTATCCAATGGGAAGCCTGTAGTGTTACTATCCAATGGGAAGCCTGTAGTGTTATTATCCAATGGGAAGCCTGCAGTATTACTATCCCAATGGGAAGCTTGTAGTGTTACTATCCAATGGGAAGCTTGTAGTGTTACTATCCCAATGGGAAGCTTGTAGGGTTACTATCCAATGGGAAGCGTGTAGTGTTACTAACCAATGGGAAGCTTGTAGTGTTACTATCCCAATGGGAAGCTTGTAGTGTTACTATCCCAATGGGAAGCTTGTAGGGTTACTATCCAATGGGAAGCGTGTAGTGTTACTATTCAATGGGAAGCTTGTAGTGTTACTATCCCAATGGGAAGCTTGTAGTGGTACTATCCCAATGGGAAGCTTGTAGTGTTACTATTCAATGGGAAGCTTGTAGTGTTACTATTCAATGGGAAGCTTGTAGTGTTACTATCCCAATGGGAAGCCTGTAGTGTTACTATCCAATGGGAAGCTTGTAGTGTTACTATTCAATGGGAAGCTTGTAGTGTTACTATCCCAATGGGAAGCCTGTAGTGTTACTATCCAATGGGAAGCTTGTAGTGTTACTATTCAATGTGAAGCTTGTAGTGTTACTATTCAATGTGAAGCTTGTAGTGTTACTATTCAATGGGAAGCTTGTAGTGTTACTATCCCAATGGGAAGCCTGTAGTGTTACTATCCCAATGGGAAGCCTGTAGTGTTACTATTCAATGGGAAGCCTGTAGTGTTACTATCCCAATGGGAAGCCTGTAGTGTTACTATTCAATGGGAAGCCTGTAGTGTTACTATTCAATGGGAAGCCTGTAGTGTTACTATCCCAATGGGAAGCCTGTAGTGTTACTCTCCAATGGGAAGCTTGTAGTGTTACTATTCAATGGGAAGCTTGTAGTGTTACTATCCCAATGGGAAGCCTGTAGTGTTACTCTCCAATGGGAAGCCTGTAGTGTTACTATCCCAATGGGAAGCCTGTAGTGTTACTATCCAATGGGAAGCTTGTAGTGTTACTATTCAATGGGAAGCCTGTAGTGTTACTATCCAATGGGAAGCCTGTAGTGTTACTATTCAATGGGAAGCTTGTAGTGTTACTATTCAATGGGAAGCCTGTAGTGTTACTATTCAATGGGAAGCTTGTAGTGTTACTATCCCAATGGGAAGCTTGTAGTGTTACTATCCCAATGGGAAGCCTGTAGTGTTACTCTCCAATGGGAAGCTTGTAGTGTTACTATCCCAATGCGAAGCCTGTAGTGTTACTATTCAATGGGAAGCCTGTAGTGTTACTATTCAATGGGAAGCTTGTAGTGTTACTATCCCAATGGGAAGCTTGTAGTGTTACTATCCAATGGGAAGCCTGTAGTGTTACTATTCAATGGGAAGCTTGTAGTGTTACTATCCCAATGGGAAGCTTGTAGTGTTACTATTCAATGGGAAGCCTGTAGTGTTACTATCCAATGGGAAGCCTGTAGTGTTACTATTCAATGGGAAGCTTGTAGTGTTACTATTCAATGGGAAGCTTGTAGTGTTACTCTCCAATGGGAAGCCTGTAGTGTTACTATCCAATGGGAAGCCTGTAGTGTTACTATTCAATGGGAAGCTTGTAGTGTTACTATTCAATGCGAAGCCTGTAGTGTTACTATTCAATGGGAAGCCTGTAGTGTTACTATCCAATGGGAAGCGTGTAGTGTTACTATTCAATGGGAAGCTTGTAGTGTTACTATCCCAATGGGAAGCTTGTAGTGTTACTCTCCCAATGGGAAGCTTGTAGTGTTACTCTCCCAATGGGAAGCCTGTAGTGTTACTATTCAATGCGAAGCCTGAAGCCCCCCATACTGAGCCTGTAGCATCAATACAGCAGGACCGTCTCTCTCATCACTGTTACTATTAGACTGTGAATGTCTCTCTCAGTGTTATTAGACTGTGAATGTCCCTTCATTAGTGTTATTAGACTGTGAATGTGTCTTCATTAGTGTTATTAGACTGTGAATGTCTCTTCATTAGTGTTATTAGACTGTGAATGTGTCTTCATTAGTGTTATTAGACTGTGAATGTCTCTTCATTAGTGTTATTAGACTGTGAATGTCTCTTCATTAGTGTTATTAGACTGTGAATGTCTCTTCATTAGTGTTATTAGACTGTGAATGTCTCTCTCATCACTGTTACTATTAGACTGTGAATGTCTCTCTCATCACTGTTACTATTAGACTGTGAATGTCTCTCTCATCACTGTTACTATTAGACTGTGAATGTCTCTCTCATCACTGTTACTATTAGACTGTGAATGTCTCTCTCATCACTGTTACTATTAGACTGTGAATGTCTCTCTCATCACTGTTACTATTAGACTGTGAATGTCCCTTCATTAGTATTGTTATTAGACTGTGAATGTCTCTTCATTAGTGTTAATATTAGACTGTGAATGTCTCCCTCATTAGTGTTATTAGACTGTGAATGTCTCCCTCATTAGTGTTATTAGACTGTGAATGTCTCCCTCATTAGTGTTATTAGACTGTGAATGTCTCTTCATTAGTGTTATTAGACTGTGAATGTCTCTTCATTAGTGTTATTAGACTGTGAATGTCTCTTCATTAGTGTTATTAGACTGTGAATGTCTCCCTCAGTGACGTTAATATTAGACTGTGAATGTCTCTTCATTAGTGTTATTAGACTGTGAATGTCCCTTCATTAGTGTTAATAATAGACTGTGAATGTCTCTTCATTAGTGTTATTAGACTGTGAATGTCTCTTCATTAGTGTTATTAGACTGTGAATGTCTCTTTATTAGTGTTAATATTAGACTGTGAATGTCCCTTCATTAGTGTTAATATTAGACTGTGAATGTCTCTTCATTAGTATTGTTATTAGACTGTGAATGTCTCTTCATTAGTGTTATTAGACTGTGAATGTCTCTTCATTAGTGTTATTAGACTGTGAATGTCTCCCTCATTAGTGTTATTAGACTGTGAATGTCTCCCTCAGTGACGTTAATATTAGACTGTGAATGTCCCTTCATTAGTGTTATTAGACTGTGAATGTCCCTTCATTAGTGTTAATATTAGACTGTGAATGTCCCTTCATTAGTGTTATTAGACTGTGAATGTCTCTTCATTAGTGTTAATAGACTGTGAATGTCTCCTCACGTGTATTAGTACAACAGGACTGCTTCCCCTGGTTGAGGACCAACTCCCTTAGCCTTGTTAATGTGGAGTCGACAGGTTCCAGATTAGAAAGGCTAACAGGCAGGAAGTGACAAGGAGAGAACCGATATAATGTGACCATTAAACAATACCGGACTGTTCTTATTATCAGGGATCAGAGCAATGTGGATGTTTCATTTCTTCAGGGAGACGCCGCTATCAATCTCTTTATGCATATTACATCAGCCAGCCTACAGCGCCAATTAAATAATAATTAGTTAAAGTGCCTTAAGGGAATATTTACATTTTTGTAGGCCTGGTCCTCCAGTGACAGCGGGGTGTGTGTGGGGCTGGGGAGAGAGAGTGTGAGGCTGGCAGGGGGAGCAGGAGGAGAGGCAGGCAGGCTACTACTGCTCTGGTCCTGGCTGTGATCTGCAGGGCTGCAGGGGAAGGGGACAGCCTCTTTCTCTCCTCTCTCCCAAGGTCCTGATCCTTCAGTCAGCCCTCGAAGGTGCAGCCCGCTGTGTGTCTGTGGTGGGGTTGGTCTGTTGAAGCTTTCCTCCTCCTCTTCATCCTGCTTGGTCTCTACATCCACCTCTCCTTCCTCCTCACTCTCTCCTCCCTCTCCCTCTTCCTCCCCCTCTCCTCCGCTCTCAGAGGCGTAGCTGCAGCTGGTGGCGGGGGACAGGTGGCGATCCAAACCAAACTCCTCCAGGTTTCCATGGAGCTTGGCGATGCTCTCTGCATCCTTGACGACGGGTCGGAAGGCTGAGTGGTAGGAGGCTTTCCTGGCCTGGAGAGACGGGACATCCAGCAGCTTCAGCCAGCCCTCTGAGGTCACAGGGCGCAGGTCAGAGGTCAGGGGGGAGGAGTCAGGGTCAAACAGGCCTGACCTGGGTGTGGCCCTCATGTCTGGCCCTGCCCTTGGCTGTGAGTGCTCTGATAGGTCGAGGAAGGCCTGCCTGAGGGAAGGGCTCTCGGCCAATGAGGACAGGGTGTTGACGGACGGCTGTGGCTGCAGGTAGGTGGGCACCGGGAGACCCCCAGCGGCCCTAGGGGGCCAGAACATGCAGAACGGAGGATAGAAGGTATCTTTACGACCGGGCCACAGCAGACCTGACAGACCAGTGTTCTTCTGTCCTCCAGCCACCTCACTGTCATCTTTCTTCTGCTGACAGAGGCTGAAGGCTGGGAAGGAGTAAGGGTTGGGGAACAGGGAAGTGGGGGCGAACTTCTGCAGCATGCCGAACCCTTTACTGGGCACAGGGATCACCGGGTAGCTGCGAGGGTTCTTACGGGGAGACAGGCTGCTTCCATCCAGGTCCTCCTCCTCCTCGAAGCGGCTCCTCTTCTGGACCAGGTCAGGGGTCATCATGTGGGGCAGACCGGAGTTCACAACCTTCCCCGGCCCCATGGGGGAGCAGTGAGATGAGGGTAGACACCGCTTCCTGCTGCCACCATTAAACATGGCCTTCACGTCCTCCCAGGCAAACGCCAGGTCATCAGGAGGGGTTTTATCTGACAGCTTCAGGTGGCGTCTCCAGGAGTTGAAGTTAGCAGCGTCCGGCTGGGTGTACTTGGCATCGGGAGTACGGTGAGAGTGGAAGATGAACTTGTTAGGAGAGAAGTACATGCTGCAGTAGGAACACTTGATGCACTTGGCTCTGCTGCTGTTGTAGCGCGCTGGGATGAAGTTACCACGGCTACCCCAGGCACACTCGTGTGACACATCAAAGGCGAAGTTGTCGGGCAGTTTGGGGGGGTTGTTCTCTCCCAGGAAGGACTTACACAGCCGCTCCGCCTCTCGCTTGGTGATCATGCCACAGCGGCGGGAGGAGATGGGCATGGCGCCAGCTCGCCTCAGGATCTCCAGCTGGACAGGGGTGCACTGAACACAGGTGATACCCAGCGCCACGCGGCGGTTGTGGATCTCGTTATAGCTGTAGTTCTTCAGCAAAGTGTTGGAGATCTGGGCCAGACACAGCCGCTCCTGATGGTCGATCACCAAGGAGACGATGGGTACACCATACAGAACCACTTGACCCACCTGGTTGGGCTTCAGGGAGGAGGAGTGGGGGGGTCTGGGGGGGGTCAGGGGCTCCTGCTGGAACGAGCTGGGGGGAGTCGTCATGGTAGCGCTGGTGTTGGTAACCAGGTAGTAGGTTGTGTTACCGTGGAGTCAGTCCTCCTGTCAGTCTGTCTGTCTGGATGATACCCTGCTGGAAAACCACACACACATTAACATTTAAGTTCAAACTGTACATCAGTCAGACAGATTTTCAGTTAAAATAATTATAATGATTATTATTATTATTATAATAATATCAAATTTTCATGATCAAAATAAAATATATGCCTAATGGTGAAGAACTTGACGCTGATTGAAAAGCAATACCACATTTGATTTCTTATTTTTCTTATTTGAATTTTTTTATTATAAACATTCAATGACGTTTGTATTGTATGCGCTAAATGTTCAACTTTCAAATGTTCAATATTTTCTCGCATTTTGCAGAGTAAGTTTATTGCAACTCCCGCCTGAGTCCGCTGCGTATTCGAGTTTTAAAGACACGATGTCGCATCGAAGACAAGGAGCAGCCGAACTGTTTTCAACAAATGCATATCTGGGAGAATTATAGAGACATACCATCATTAGGCTTTAGTCGTAAAAAAAGATCAATAGTCATTTTACTTTTGAGGTCATTTGTTGATAGCCGACAAATGCACAACGTTGATGAAAAAGTTATAGAATGGCAACTGAACATGACGAAATTAAAAATGTTTTTTTTTTGTAATTTAACAGAACTTCGTTGATGTTCATACATATTTTGTATTTAAAAATGTTGGTCAAAACACTGGAGGCTATATAACACCTCATTCTGAGAGGCAGTATAGAACCAATTATTAATAGTATGTATTATATTAATATATGACCTGGCTTGGTGTGAACTCTGCTGAATAATAATGTAATTTGTCACGCGTAACATTGTAGGACAAAATACAGGTTGACCTGCAGATCAAACCGACATGTGAGGGTCATCCCGGCGGGGGCCTAGAGAAGATACAGTCAACGACATGATAACCTACTGAGAGAAGAAGTACAGTGGAGAAGCTCGAGGTTTTTTACCGTGCAAGATATTCCAAAATAAAAGGCTCTATATTATGTCGCAAAATGTGCTCGGTATGTTCGTGGTTTTCAGCAGATTTAGAGCAGAATTCAGTTTCAACATAACACAATTCTAATAATTATTGCTCATTGATGCCGATAGCCACAAAACTAATATTAAGACTCATAATAATAACAGGCCTACTCACAATAATAATATTAATAATAATAATAATAATAATAATAATAATAATAATAATAATAATAATAATAAAATGTATTATAATAGTATCAACAATTACAATGTAGGCTAATAAGACAATAATACACGTCAAACCTCAATTGTTACACTGTGGACATAATAGAATATCTTACCTCCTCTATACCGTGATGACAGAAATCCAAATGTTACGAAAATAAAGACATCCCGTATCTCTCGCCCAAAACAACCGATACATTAAAAACCACGCGTCTTACAAAACGGCAGTAAATTAATTCCGAATGTTGAAGAAGATATAATATGTTGTTCTATAAAATAATATAGAAGAAGATATAATATGTTGTTCTATAAAATAATATAGAGGAAGATATAATATGTTGTTCTATAAAATAATATAGAGGAAGATATAATATGTTGTTCTATAAAAGAAAGTTACCAGTCGGTGAAGAGTAAGTGCGCAGCGCGCTCTGGTTTATTCCCTTTAAAGGACAAGGCGCGTGTCTGGAGGCAGGCGGTGTCGGACGGGACGTGATTGGCGCGTGGCTCTGCCCCTCTTTTAGCTCGATACTTTCCGCCAGGAGCCAATGACGTTTCACTAACTGACACTCAACACTCTAAAGAGACTAATGCAGGAGCCTGGCCCCGGGCTAAAGACGGGCTGTACACCTCCAATCTGAATGAGGACTCTGACTCACAAATCCACAAACAGCAGATATGTAGCCGGCTTACCAACAACGAGATGAACAATAAGTAGGTCGATGTCACTAAAATGCCGCTGTGGCCTATTTTAGACGGTGTCGGTCCTACATCACACAACTCATGGCGCTATGTAACGCAAACATAACCTGGAGGAGGCTAAAACAAGTTGGAAACATAAATCGCGTATAGACTATCAATTCTAACTAATTTAATCAATATTCCTTCAGGTAATTCTACATTGCACTTTATTTGTCCTAGGCACATGTGCCTTTCAAAACGTGTCTCTACCAAGACAGCGAAAAAGGCTTTTATAGGCTACCAAATATGTTTTAAATATACAGGCCTGTACGACCTGTCATTTATGGGCCGTCATCACAACATTGGCCTGTGAATGACTGGTAAATTAACATGGTTTCATAAATGCATGGAAGAAATTGTCCATTTATGATTTCCCATGCAGGAATACAATGAACCGTGTGCCAATAGGCTTCTAGCTGAACCAAGCAATTAAATGTTATTTATTAAATGTTCACTATTTATTGATTGGCCATATGATCAAATACAATTTTATTGGTGAAATTCACGTGTTTAGCAGATGTTATTGCGGGTGTCGGAAATGCTTGTGATGCCTTCTGTCAGCTGACTGGGTAGTGAACATGAAGGTAAATTATGCTGATTGTTAACATCACTTAACTGGTTTCAGAATTTTCTGTCGTCAGTATTTAGCAAGTTTCTAATTGTCGTCATCATGAAGAGATCATTTCCGGGCTTCCATAACTTGTCCGTTAAAGACCACATAGACAACATTCAGAGAAATCCACCCAGCAAGTTTCCAAGCGGAGAGGAGAGGAGAGGAGAGGAGAGGAGAGGAGAGGAGAGGAGAGGAGAGGAGAGGAGAGGAGAGGAGAGGAGAGGAGAGGAGAGGAGAGGAGAGGAGAAGATTAGGGAGAAAAGGTAATATGGAGCGGGTATTGTTTCATCATTGTAGAAGGCCGCATATGTCTCACCATGTCTCCCATCACTAACACTACAGGGCGGAAGAGAGAAACAGTTCATCTGAAACAGATTAAGTGTTTGTAGCCGGAACACCTAATCAATTACCTAAACAGTTTATTGATGTAAATAGTATTGATATGCAGTCCGATGACGTTATCAACACTGGATCAAACCGATTATAATTAAATGAATTAACGACAACTAGGATAATTTACCAACAAGAGGTTCAGGTTTGACTGGATACATTTAGAATATAATATATTAGTCTGGATATTCCAGTAAAATATTTGTCAATATTTATAAATAAAAATATACGCGATTTCAGTCAATAGAATAAACCCCTCTACATTTAGACTACTTTGATTGCAAATAATATTCAGCATTTTATGAAATAAATACATTAAATGTAATATTAAATATACTACACTTATCAATCAATTCGTTTGTTTTCGGAATGGAATTATAATTTTTCTTGTATTATATTCCCCTGCCTTCATCCTAATAAATATTAACAGATCGTTTTTGGCCTAAACCGGACCGTCGTGACAGCAGCACGCAGGGCGAGCCCCATCTGTTTCTCTTTAGACCAATTTAGATGTCATTGCTCGAGCTTTTGTCTCGCCTCCGCAGAGGCACCGGAGCACGCGGCCAGGCAGCAGCATCAACCGGCAGGAGCTTCCCACCGTCCAGGGTTAGAATGGTATAGCTAGGACTATAGAAGAGTAGGCTGTATAGTAGCGTCAACACACTCAGGGTGGGAGTATACGCATATGAATGACAATGGTAAAAAAAAAAAAGAGAATTATTTATTGAGCCAGGGAGGAATAATACATGTTTAAGTATTGAATAGTTCTACACTTAATAGGAATAGCCTATTTCATTAAACCAATCCTCTACTTGTTCAATGCAATGTCCACTGCATTGGATTATATAAAACTAGGTTAGATTAATTATAGGTTAAATTAAGTCAAGATAATATCATAAAAATAATATGTATTATCTCTCTTACATTTTAGTAGCCTACATTTATTTTCCTTTCAATTAACAAACTTTAATTTTAATGATGGGCCTGGGAAGTGCGCCAACAAATACCAGTGGAAGATAGATAATTATACTATATTAATATGGGCTGTATATAATATTTTATACTGGACCATTTGAAGTGCGAAATCAATTCATTGTCCATTTTGATAATGCATGACGTGTCATGTTAGTGACGGTCTCCCTACTGTGAAGTGAATCATGCGTTTAAAACAGAATAGCTGTTTGACCTCGCAGGGTCAATACGAAACAACGTTATAAATTAAGACTTACAAGACTAAGTGATACGGAGACGTTTAACTTCAAATCAGTCAACAAATGAACAGCGCCCGGGGTGGGTCATTATCATATTGAAATACATCATCTGATGTCCTCCAGAACATCATCAACATCTGATGCCAGAGATTAGGCCGCATGTCTTCTGGCGGCAGAAGGGCGTGTGGGAGCAGTGAATAGGCTACATTTGCTTTTGTTGGAGAATTATAATGCAAACCTATGGATTTTCTGTTTTGCCATTTTGATATTATATCACAAGTAGGCCTAGGCTATATGTAGATTAGGAGGTGACATAGGCTATTGCTAATGCTCGAGCACAATTGACCTGGATTTGAATCCTTATTTAATGCTGCGGTCTATCACTAAATTAGAAGACCACGTGTGTCTTCATCTGTGAAGATTTACCCGGCAGTATAATCTAGATTCATCTAATCTGTGTTTCATTGAGAAAAGTGTCATTGTTGTTCGCTAATAACCTTTTCCATTATGCTTGATTATGGTCTCAAATGAAAGTAGCCTGTCAGATAACATGTCAGGGTGTGGTGGTGGGCTCTGACGTCATGACGTGGCCTTGCTACACATCCAGATTTGTGTGTAAACATAAATGTTGAATTATAAAACCATGACAGCTTTATTTAAAAAAATTATGCTGGCTATATGAGCACAATAACAACATCTGGAAGTGGACTGAAACCTTTTGATTTGAATTGAATTATGTAGCCTAAATTGACTTCTTGAATGTCAGGCCATACGTGCAGTAGATCTAGGCGATCTTATTTAGTTAGGAACACATCCCTAAATCACATGGCTATATTCTACAATACAAACATAGTCCTACCTCTCCCTGATGTTGAGAGGAAAACGTCTTCTGACGCAGGAGAGTTCCTCAGTCAGAAATCTGCTGGTGGAGGGAGAAACAAATCACACGCCGAAATACAACTGGTCACAAATCAACTATGAACAATTGAATTAACAAACCAAATCTGACTCTACCTTTACTAGGTGTGTTGAAGATGGTATATTAGTGCAGGATAAAGCGTGCTAGCAGGAGCACTGTTGACCAGATGGTCCTACCTAATGGAACTCATTTGACAACTAACACGGTAACATATTATTATGGACCCACACTTTTAGAAACAAAACGCTTCTTTTGGGTTCTATATAGAATCTTTAGATGCGCCATATATGAAGCAAGCGATAGCCTTTTGGTTTATTTTGAGAATAAGAGTGGTTTAACCACAGAAAGAGAAGGCTGATTCACTGAGCCATATCCCATCATAATAATTATTGATGGACTTTTTGCTATATAATAATTAAAACACCACTCCACATGGAATTCCTTTGAGCTGCAGCAAACAAACTCCTGAAAGTTTAAGTGGAGATTAATCAATTAGAGACAGACAGACAACGTGGCGCCCAGCCGGCATCCGATTTCAGAGGACATTTAGTCTCTCTGTTTTACAGACTCCAAGGTCGTTATAGTTATGCTATAGTATGTACATAGTATAGTTATAGTTCCAGGTATTCCTTCCTGAACATTTATCTCAAGGATGGAGAGTTCGAACCGGAAAGGGGCTCGAGCAGAACCCTCAACCCAAACCACGTAAGACGGGCAGCACCGTTTAGCAGGTGCATGCGTACAATGAAACTTTTCAACGAACTCACGGAAAGTACCAGGACAGCTCACGCAATGAAAATATGAAAATAAAACATATGTTTGTCTACTTTATCATTATCAGTGCCAATGTAAACGCAGGGAACACATGTGAGATTATAGAATTCGTGCACAAACGTGTGTTCATTCATTTATCCTACCGCAATAATTGAGGCTGTCCTGTCGAAGCCACAAATCAATTATATCGAATGAAATGGTTATATGACAAAGTCTATCATTTCTCTCAGAGATGGTCAGTGGAAAATAGTCACTGAATCAAATCAACAGAAGTATTCCAAATCGAATATAGCTTCTGACTTAATAGTCAAACCAAAATCGTATGATACTGTAAATATGCACATTTAAATGTACATTTCTATGTATTATATTAGATTATATCTTACCTTCTGTCTAGTAGATGTACAATTCCTCAGGTATAGGTGTTCGGTCTGATGTGCCATCAGATTAATATCATACCGGTTTACCCCTCTGTCTCCTCTCTCAGGTGAAAGCACCTGGGGTTTATAGCGTGACTATCATAACATATGGGACACAAAACAACTGGAGTAATTTATCGAACAGTTTTCTTGTGACCAGGTTACGCTACATTTTACTATACAGGTGAAAAGCATAGCACCCGATATTTGTGAAATTACTGAGCGCACGCGATTAGACAATGGGAGGGTCTATGAAGAAATTATTCAGCCAATAAACTGCCACCACTCCACACAGCATGCAGTCAACACCACCAAACCAAACCTGAACTAGGAGGGCTGATATAGCTGTACCAGTACTAGGAGGGCTGTTATAGCTGTACCAGTACTAGGAGGGCTGTTATAGCTGTACCAGTACTAGGAGATCTGATATAGCTGTACCAGTACTAGGAGATCTGATATAGCTGTACCAGTACTAGGAGATCTGTTATAGCTGTACCAGTACTAGGAGATCTGATATAGCTGTACCAGTACTAGGAGATCTGATATAGCTGTACCAGTACTAGGAGATCTGTTATAGCTGTACCAGTACTAGGAGATCTGATATAGCTGTACCAGTACTAGGAGATCTGATATAGCTGTACCAGTACTAGGAGGGCTGTTATAGCTGTACCAGTACTAGGAGATCTGTTATAGCTGTACCAGTACTAGGAGATCTGATATAGCTGTACCAGTACTAGGAGATCTGATATAGCTGTACCAGTACTAGGAGATCTGATATAGCTGTACCAGTACTAGGAGATGTGATATAGCTGTACCAGTACTAGGAAGTCTGCTTGATCATTGTAGGAGGAGTTTTAACTTCAGGTCAGACCTGAGCTCATCACCAGGCCACTCTGCTGCCGTCCCGCCCTGACGCTACAGTCCCGTCTCTCTCAGGTCCTCTCCTCTTAGTACGGTCTGTAAACAGATTCCTCGTACTACGGTCTGTAAACAGCTTCCTCTTACTACGGCCTGTAAACAGCTTCCTCGTACTACGGTCTGTAAACAGCTTCCTCTTACTACGGACTGTAAACAGCTTCCTCGTACTACGGTCTGTAAACAGATTCCTCTTACTACGGCCTGTAAACAGCTTCCTCGTACTACGGCCTGTAAACAGCTTCCTCGTACTACGGACTGTAAACAGCTTCCTCGTACTACGGACTGTAAACAGATTCTTCTTGCTTCATCCTGTAAACAGCCTCTAAACCCTAATGAGGCTGTTAGCTGTTATTGACAGGACTCTTAGTGTAGACGGACACTAGAGACAGGAAGCAGATAAATCAGCCTGTTGTTTTATATTGATGAGGAGGTTTAATCACCTTGGTACTCTGCTGCTGTGGTCAGTGGAACATTGTTAGTTTGAAGTGTGGTCAGTGGAAGAGAGGTTAATGAACGATTCGGAGACTTACTTTCTAAGTTACAAAAAAGCTTCAGCAGTGAGGGTTAGAGGGTTATCCCTAGTGATATCAGGGTCTTCATCAGTAGGGGTTAGAGGGTTATCCCTAGTGATATCAGGGTCTTCATCAGTAGGGGTTAGAGGGTTATCCCTAGTGATATCAGGGTCTTCATCAGTAGGGGTTAGAGGGTTATCCCTAGTGATATCAGGGTCTTCATCAGTAGGGGTTAGAGGGTTATCCCCAGTGATATCAGGGTCTTCATCAGTAGGGGTTAGAGGGTTATCCCCAGTGATATCAGGGTCTTCATCAGTAGGGGTTAGAGGGTTATCCCTAGTGATATCAGGTCTTCATCAGTGAGGGTTAGAGGGTTATCCCCAGTGATATCAGGGTCTTCATCAGTAGGGGTTAGAGGGTTATCCCCAGTGATATCAGGGTCTTCATCAGTAGGGGTTAGAGGGTTATCCCCAGTGATATCAGGGTCTTCATCAGTAGGGGTTAGAGGGTTATCCCCAGTGATATCAGGGTCTTCATCAGTAGGGGTTAGAGGGTTATCCCCAGTGATATCAGGGTCTTCATCAGTAGGGGTTAGAGGGTTATCCCCAGTGATATCAGGGTCTTCATCAGTAGGGTTAGAGGGTTATCCCCAGTGATATCAGGGTCTTCATCAGTAGGGGTTAGAGGGTTATCCCCAGTGATATCAGGGTCTTCATCAGTAGGGGTTAGAGGGTTATCCCCAGTGATATCAGGGTCTTCATCAGTAGGGGTTAGAGGGTTATCCCCAGTGATATCATGGTCTTCATCAGTAGGGGTTAGAGGGTTATCCCCAGTGATATCAGGGTCTTCATCAGTAGGGGTTAGAGGGTTATCCCCAGTGATATCAGGGTCTTCATCAGTAGGGGTTAGAGGGTTATCCCCAGTGATATCAGGGGCTTCATCAGTAGGGGTTAGAGGGTTATCCCCAGTGATATCAGGGTCTTCATCAGTAGGGGTTAGAGGGTTATCCCCAGTGATATCAGGGTCTTCATCAGTAGGGGTTAGAGGGTTATCCCCAGTGATATCAGGGTCTTCATCAGTAGGGGTTAGAGGGTTATCCCTAGTGATATCAGGGTCTTCATCAGTAGGGGTTAGAGGGTTATCCCCAGTGATATCAGGGTCTTCATCAGTAGGGGTTAGAGGGTTATCCCCAGTGATATCAGGGTCTTCATCAGTAGGGGTTAGAGGGTTATCCCCAGTGATATCAGGGTCTTCATCAGTAGGGGTTAGAGGGTTATCCCCAGTGATATCATGGTCTTCATCAGTAGGGGTTAGAGGGTTATCCCCAGTGATATCAGGGTCTTCATCAGTAGGGGTTAGAGGGTTATCCCCAGTGATATCATGGTCTTCATCAGTAGGGGTTAGAGGGTTATCCCCAGTGATATCAGGGGCTTCATCAGTAGGGGTTAGAGGGTTATCCCCAGTGATATCAGGGTCTTCATCAGTAGGGGTTAGAGGGTTATCCCCAGTGATATCAGGGGCTTCATCAGTAGGGGTTAGAGGGTTATCCCCAGTGATATCAGGGTCTTCATCAGTAGGGGTTAGAGGGTTATCCCCAGTGATATCAGGGTCTTCATCAGTAGGGGTTAGAGGGTTATCCCCAGTGATATCAGGGTCTTCATCAGTAGGGGTTAGAGGGTTATCCCTAGTGATATCAGGGTCTTCATCAGTAGGGGTTAGAGGGTTATCCCCAGTGATATCAGGGTCTTCATCAGTAGGGGTTAGAGGGTTATCCCCAGTGATATCAGGGTCTTCATCAGTAGGGGTTAGAGGGTTATCCCCAGTGATATCAGGGTCTTCATCAGTAGGGGTTAGAGGGTTATCCCCAGTGATATCAGGGTCTTCATCAGTAGGGGTTAGAGGGTTATCCCCAGTGATATCAGGGTCTTCATCTTTAGGGGTTAGAGGGTTATCCCCAGTGATATCAGGGTCTTCATCAGTAGGGGTTAGAGGGTTATCCCCAGTGATATCAGGGTCTTCATCAGTAGGGGTTAGAGGGTTATCCCCAGTGATATCTGGGTCTTCAGTTTAGCCTGATATATTTAAAAGCGTTAGAGCATCACAGGTGTTCCTTTCCGGTGTCATCTATCACAGGGAGATAGGTAGGGTCTATACATATCTCTATATCTCTGGGTATTATGTGGTCAGTCTCCCTGGACTATCCTAGCCTAACAGAGAGTCTGGTTTCAGAGTCACACCAGGATTCTTCCCCTCTCTGCTTCCCAGACTACCAGCATTAATTGTGTAATCCCATGATCCGTGTTGTAATTCCCTGAAACATATATCTGAGAATATAAAGAACACAGATTATATTGTTTACTGTAGTTATTGTTCTGATCCCACAGTCAGAAAAACAATATTAGCAAAGGACGAAGAGGAAGTGTTGTTTTGATACGATTCCACTGGGCCCGAACCTTCCCTCCATGGCTGGGATGTATTTCTGGTCAGTGTTGGAGGGTTACGGGTGTTGTTTTTCACATTGTTTTGGTGTGCCTACATTAAGCAAAAAAATCATTTAAATTCAACAGTAATAATACAAATTCTAATACAAAATAAATGAATACTCCATTAAATTAATATTTTCATTAGCGTACAACAACATTAATTTGTCTTTTCATTTTTAATGATTTGATATTTATGTTAAGTGTATTTGTCCTGAGGGGCTTGACAGTGTAGATAGTAATGTATTTGAGTGGGGCCACGAAGCAAACAGGTAAACTGCAGGTCTAATGGTAATAATTATTGTTTAGCTGCTTGGCTTCATACGGTCGTTAAATAACTCTGCCATTATCTGCCTTGGTAAAATGGGTTTAGCTGTGGTTCTGTGTTTGTATAATGGACTTAACTGTGGTTCTGTGTTGGTATAATGCACCTAACTCAGGTTCTGTCTTGGTATAATGGACCGAACTCTGGTTCTGTCTTGGTATAATGGACCGAACTCTGGTTCTGTCTTGGTATAATGGACCTAACTCTGGTTCTGTCTTGGTATAATGGACCTAACTCTGGTTCTGTCTTGGTATAATGGACCTAGCTGTGGTTCTGTCTTGGTATAATGGACCTAACTCAGGTTCTGTCTTGGTATAATGCACCTAACTCAGGTTCTGTCTTGGTATAATGGACCGAACTCTGGTTCTGTCTTGGTATAATGGACATTTACATTTAAGTCATTTAGCAGACGCTCTTATCCAGAGCGACTTACAAATTAACTCTGGTTCTGTCTTGGTATAATGGACCTAACTGTGGTTCTGTCTTGGTATAATGGACCTAACTCTGGTTCTGTCTTGGTATAATGGACCGAACTCTGGTTCTGTCTTGGTATAATGGACCTAACTGTGGTTCTGTCTTGGTATAATGGACCTAACTGTGGTTCTGTCTTGGTATAATGGACCTAACTCTGGTTCTGTCTTGGTATAATGGACCTAACTGTGGTTCTGTCTTGGTATAATGGACCTAACTCTGGTTCTGTCTTGGTATAATGGACCTAACTGTGGTTCTGTCTTGGTATAATGGACGTAGCTGTGGTTCTGTCTTGGTATAATGGACCTAACTCTGGTTCTGTCTTGGTATAATGGACCTAGCTGTGGTTCTGTCTTGGTATAATGGACCTAACTCTGGTTCTGTCTTGGTATAATGGACCTAGCTGTGTTCTGTCTTGGTATAATGGACCTAGCTGTGGTTCTGTCTTGGTATAATGGACCTAGCTGTGGTTCTGTCTTGGTATAATGGACCTAGCTGTGGTTCTGTCTTGGTATAATGGACCTAACTGTGGTTTTGTCTTGGTATGATGGGCATAACTGTGGTTTTGTCTCGTTCTGTCTCATCTAGCCTGGGAAATCTAGCCTGGGAAATAACAGCGAAGTGAACAGCGGTTAACCCTTCCCCCCAATCTCCCCATTTCCCCCCACCCTCTCTTCTCTCTTGTCCCCCCCCATCTCCCCATTTCCCCCCACCCTCTCTTCTCTCTTGCCCCCCCCATCTCCCCATTTCCCCCCACCCTCTCTTCTCTCTTGTCCCCCCCCCATCTCCCCATTTCCCCCCACCCTCTCTTCTCTCTTGTCCCCCCCCATCTCCCCATTCCCCCCCACCCTCTCTTCTCTCTTGTCCCCCCCCCATCTCCCCATTTCCCCCCACCCTCTCTTCTCTCTTGTCCCCCCCATCTCCCCATTTCCCCCCACCCTCTCTTCTCTCTTGTCCCCCCCATCTCCCCATTTCCCCCCACCCTCTCTTCTCTCTTGTCCCCCCCATCTCCCCCTCCTCAGTGACACAACAGAACAACACGTTGGACAAACAGGATCATATGGGAACATATGGACGACATCTATTGTAGCTCATAATCCACAGACAGGCTCCAACAACACCACACTATTACCCAACAACACCACACTATTACCCAACAACACCACACTATTACCCAACAACACCACACTATTACCCCAACAACACCACACTATTACCCAACAACACCACACTATTACCCAACAACACCACACTATTACCCCAACAACACCACACTATTACCCAAAAACACCACACTATTACCCAACAACACCACACTATTACCCCAACAACACCACACTATTACCCAACAACACCACACTATTACCCCAACAACACCACACTATTACCCAACAACACCACACTATTACCCCAACAACACCACACTATTACCCAACAACACCACACTATTACTCCAACAACACCACACTATTACCCAACAACACCACACTATTACCCCAACAACACCACACTATTACCCAACAACACCACACTATTACCCAACAACACCACACTATTACCAAACAACACCAGATTATTACCCAACAACACCACACTATTACCCCAACAACACCACACTATTACCCAACAACACCACACTATTACCCAACAACACCACACTATTACCCAACAACACCACACTATTACCCAACAACACCACTCTATTACCCAACACCACCACACTATTACCCAACAACACCACACTATTAGCCCAACAACACCACACTATTACCCAACAACACCACACTATTACCCAACAACACCACACTATTACCCAACAACACCACACTATTACCCCAACAACACCACACTATTACCCAACAACACCACACTATTACCCCAACAACACCACACTATTACCCAACAACACCACACTATTACCCCAACAACACCACACTATTACCCAACAACACCACACTATTACCCAACAACACCACACTATTACCCAACAACACCACACTATTACCCAACAACACCACACTATTACCCAACAACACCACACTATTACCCAAAAACACCACACTATTACCCCAACAACAACACACTATTACCCAACAACACCACACTATTACTCCAACAACACCACACTATTACCCAACAACACAACACTATTACCCCAACAACACCACACTATTACCCAACAACACCACACTATTACCCAACAACACCACACTATTACCAAACAACACCAGATTATTACCCAACAACACCACACTATTACCCCAACAACACCACACTATTACCCAACAACACCACACTATTACCCAACAACACCACACTATTACCCAACAACACCACACTATTACCCAACAACACCACACTATTACCCAACAACACCACACAATTACCCAACAACACCACACTATTACCCCAACAACACCACACTATTACCCAACAACACCACACTATTACCCAACAACACCACACTATTACCCAACAACACCACACTATTACCCCAACAACACCACACTATTACCCAACAACACCACACTATTACCCAACAACACCACTCTATTACCCAACAACACCACACTATTACCCAACAACACCACACTATTACCCCAACAACACCACACTATTACACCAACAACACCACATTATTACCCAACAACACCACTCTATTACCCAAAAACACCACACTATTACCCAACAACACCATACTATTACTCAACAACACCACACTATTACCCCAACAACACCACACTATTACCCAACAACACCACACTATTACCCAACAACACCACACTATTACCCAACAACACCACGCTATTACCCAACAACACCACACTATTACCCAACAACACCACACTATTACCCAACAACACCACACTATTACCCAACAACACCACACTATTACCCAACAACACCACACTATTACCCCAACAACACCACACTATTACCCCAACAACACCACATTATTACCCAACAACACCACACTATTACCCCAACAACACCACACTATTACCCAACAACACCACACTATTACCCAACAACACCACACTATTACCAAACAACACCAGATTATTACCCAACAACACCACACTATTACCCCAACAACACCACACTATTACCCAACAACACCACACTATTACCCAACAACACCACCTATTACCCAACAACACCACACTATTACCCAACAACACCACTCTATTACCCAACACCACCACACTATTACCCAACAACACCACACTATTACCCCAACAACACCACACTATTACCCAACAACACCACACTATTACCCAACAACACCACACTATTACCCCAACAACATCACACTATTACCCAACAACACCACACTATTACCCAACAACACCACACTATTACCCAACAACACCACACTATTACCCAACAACACCACACAATTACCCAACAACACCACACTATTACCCCAACAACACCACACTATTACCCAACAACACCACACTATTACCCAACAACACCACACTATTACCCAACAACACCACACTATTACCCCAACAACACCACACTATTACCCAACAACACCACACTATTACCCAACAACACCACTCTATTACCCAACAACACCACACTATTACCCAACAACACCACACTATTACCCCAACAACACCACACTATTACCCCAACAACACCACATTATTACCCAACAACACCACTCTATTACCCAACAACACCACACTATTACCCAACAACACCATACTATTACTCAACAACACCACACTATTACCCCAACAACACCACACTATTACCCAACAACACCACACTATTACCCAACAACACCACACTATTACCCAACAACACCACGCTATTACCCAACAACACCACACTATTACCCAACAACACCACACTATTACCCAACAACACCACACTATTACCCAACAACACCACACTATTACCCAACAACACCACACTATTACCCCAACAACACCACACTATTACCCCAACAACACCACATTATTACCCAACAACACCACACTATTACCCAACAACACCACATTATTACCTAACAACACCACACTATTACCCAACAACACCACACTATTACCCAACAACACCACACTATTACCCAACAAGACCACACTATTACCCAACAACACCACACTATTACCCAACAACACCACACTATTACCCAACAAGACCACACTATTACCCAACAACACCCCTCTATTACCCAACAACACCACACTATTACCCCAACAACACCACACTATTACCCCAACAACACCACACTATTACCCAACAACACCACACTATTACCCAACAACACCACACTATTACCCAACAACACCACACTATTACCCAACAACACCACACTATTACCCAACAACACCACACTATTACCCAACAACACCACACTATTACCCAACAACACCACACTATTACCCAACAACACCACACTATTACCCAACAACACCACACTATTACCCAACAACACCACACTATTACCCCAACAACACCACACTATTACCCAACAACACCACACTATTACCCAACAACACCACACTATTAACCAACAAAACCACACTATTACCCAACAACACCACACTATTACCCCAACAACACCACACTATTACCCCAACAACACCACACTATTACCCCAACAACACCACACTATTACCCAACAACACCACACTATTTCCCAACAACACCACACTATTAACCAACAAAACCACACTATTACCCAACAACACCACACTATTACCCAACAACACCACACTATTACCCAACAACACCACACTATTACCCAACAACACCACACTATTACCCCAACAACACCACACTATTACCCTAACAACACCACACTATTACCCAACAACACCACACTATTACCCCAACAACACCACACTATTACCCAACAACACCACACTATTACCCAACAACACCACACTATTACCCAACAACACCACACTATTACCCAACAACACCACACTATTACCCAACAACACCACACTATTACCCAACAACACCACACTATTACCCAACAACACCACACTATTACCCAACAACACCACACTATTAACCAACAAAACCACACTATTACCCAACAACACCACACTATTACCCAACAACACCACACTATTACCCAACAACACCACACTATTACCCAACAACACCACACTATCAAAACAGCTCTTCTTTTTCATAATAATAAACAGCCTTTTATGGGAGTTTTTAAACAGGATTAACATACTGTATGACTGACAGAATGACAAATAAATGGTGTCCCTGATATCAGACACAACAAACTGTTATCCTGTGATTAGGTGATAGATGGCACTTTAACAGATTAACATTTACACAGATTCTTGTCATAGCATCTATTTATCATAACACATTGATGGAGGAGACGTGAATAACAACAAGTTATTGCTTATGTAACTCTAATTATTCCTGTATTTACATGTGTTATTGTATTTACATGGTTTATTTGTCACGCTCTGACCGTAGATATCTCTGTTTTCTTTATATTTTGGTCAGGTCAGGGTGTGACGAGGGTGGGTATGCTAGTTTTTGTATTGTCTAGGGGTTTTGCATGTCTAGGGGTTTTGTTTGTCTAGGGGTTTTGTAGGTCTAGGTCATTTGTATGTCTATGGTGGCCTGATATGGTTCCCAATCAGAGGCAGCTGTTTATCGTTGTCTCTGATTGGGGATCATGTTTAGGTAGCCATTTCCTATTTGTGTTTGTGGGTTCTTATTCTATGTTTAGTTGCCTATCTGCACTATTCATATACGTAGCTTCACGTTTCGTCCATTTTGTTGTTTTGTTGGTTTGTTCAGTGTCCTTTCTTTAATAAAAGAAGAATGTACGCGTACTACGCTGCACCTTGGTCCGATCTTTATGACGGACGTGACATTATTGTATTTTCATGGGTTATTGTATTTTCATGTGCTATCGTATTTACAACGGTTATTGTATTTACATGTGTTACTGTATTTACATGTGTTACTGTATTTACATGGGTTGCTGTATTTATATGGGTTACTGTATTTAGATGTGTTGCTGTATTTAGATGTGTTGCTGTATTTAGATGTGTTGCTGTATTTACATGTGTTACTGTATTTACATGGGTTGCTGTATTTAGATGTGTTGCTGTATTTAGATGTGTTGCTGTATTTAGATGTGTTGCTGTATTTAGATGTGTTGCTGTATTTAGATGTGTTGCTGTATTTGCATGTTTAACTGTGTTCACATGAGTTATTAAATGTACATGTGTTACTGTATTTAGATGTGTTGCTGTATTTAGATGTGTTACTGTATTTAGATGTGTTGCTGTATTTAGATGTGTTACTGTATTTAGATGTGTTGCTGTATTTAGATGTGTTACTGTATTTAGATGTGTTGCTGTATTTACATGTTTAACTGTATTTACATGAGTTATTAAATGTAAATGTGTAATTGTATTTACATGGTTTGCTGTATTAACATTGTTTATTGTATTTACAGTGTTGTTGTATTCACATTAGTTATTTTATTTACATGTGTTATGCTATTAGCATGTGTTACTGTATTTACATGTGTTACTGTATTTACATGAGTGATTATATTTACAGGTGTTATTGTATTTACATGTGTTGCTGTATTTACATGTGTTATTGTATTTACATGAGTTATTGTATTTACATTTGTTATTGTATAAGGTGTGTTATTGTATTTGCACGTGTTATTGTATTTACATGTCTTATTGTATTTACATGTGTTACTGTATTTACATGTGTTACTGTATTTACATGTTTTACTGTATTTACATGTGTTTCTGTATTTACACGTGTAAAGCACAGATCAAAAAACAAGATTTGTCACGACTTCCACCGAAGTCGGCTCTTCTCCTTGTTCGGTCGGCGTTCAGCGATCAACGTCACCGGCTTTCTAGCCATCGCCGCTCCATTTCTCATATTTCCATTTGTTTGGTCTTGTTCCCTGCACACCTGGTTTTCATTCCCTAACCACACTGCATGTATTTAGTCCTCTGTTGCCCTCCATGTCTTTGTGTGAAATTGTATTTATGTTATGTGGGTATTGTTATGCGCCATACTTTTGTCTATGTTCCGTATTTGGGAACATTTATGTACTTTTGTGCTTTCGTTGGACCGGAATAAAAAGTGCACCTGTTCACTACACTCTGCTCTCCTGCACCTGACTTCTCCTCCAGTACACACCCTTAACAATATTGGATAAATATGATTAGTATTTTAATAATTTAGTATTGAAAAGAATGTATATAGAATATAAAAATGTATATAAACTCGCAAAAAAAGAAACGTACCTTTTTCAGGACCCTGTCTTACAAAGATAATTCGTAAAAATCCAAAGAACATCACAGATCTTCATTGTAAAGAGTTTAAATACTGTTTAACATGCTTGTTCAATGAACCATAAACAATTAATGAACAATCCACCTGCTGAACGCTCATTAAGACACTTAAAGCTTACAGACAGTAGGCAAATAAGGTCACAGTTATGAAAACTTAGGACACTAAAAAGGCCTTTCTACTGACTTTGAAAATCACCAAAAGAAAGATGCCCAGGGTCCCTGCTCATCTGAGTGAACGTGCCTTAGGCATGTTGCAATGAGGCATGAGGACTGCAGATGTGGCCAGGGCAATCAATTGCAGTGGCAGACCACGTGTAACAACACCTGCACAGGATCGGTACATCCGACCAACACACCTGCGGGACAGGTACAGGATGGCAACAACAACTGCCCGAGTTACACCAGAAACGCACATTCCCTCCATCAGTGCTCAGGCTGTCCGCAATAGGCTGAGAGAGGCTGGACTGAGGGCTTGTAGGCCTGTTGTAAGGCAGGTCCTCACCAGACATCACCGGCAACAACGTCGCCTATGGGCACAAATCACTGTACCAGACAGGACTGGCAAAAAGTGCTCTTCCCTGATGAGTCACGCTTTTGTCTCACCAGGGGTGATGGTCGGATTCACGTTTATCGTTGATGGAATGAGCGTTACACCGAGGCCTGTCAGCGGGATCGATTTGGAGGTGGAGGGTCCGTCATGGTCTGGGGCGGTGTGTCACAGCATCATCGGACTGAGCTTGTTGTCATTGCAGGAAATCTCAACGCTGTGTGTTACAGGGAGACATCCTCCTCCCTCATGTGGTACCCTTCCTGCAGGCTCATCCTGACATGACCCTCCAGCATGACAATGCCACCAGCCATACTGCTCGTTCTGTGCTTGATTTCCTGCAAGACAGGAATGTCAGTGTTCTGCTATGGCCAGCGAAGAGCCCGGATCTCAATCCCATTGAGCACGTCTGGGACCTGTTGAATCGGAGAGAGGGCTAGGGGCATTCCCCCCAGAAATATCCGGGAACTTGCAGGTGCCTTGGTGGAAGAGTGGGGTAATATCTCACAGCAGCAAGAACTGGCATGTCTGGTGCAGTCCATGAGGAGGAGATGCACTGCAGTACTTAATGCTGCTGGTGGCCACACCAGATACTGACTGTTACTTTTGAATGTAATCCCCCCCTTGTTCAGGGACACATTATTCCATTTCTGTTAGTCACATGTCTGTGGAACTTGTTCAGTTTATGTCTCAGTTGTTGAATCTTGTTATGTTCATACAAATATTTATACATGTTTGCTGAGAATAAAGTTTAGCTGAAAATAAACGTAGTTGACAGTGATAGGACATTTATTCTTTCGCTGAGTTTACATGCTGTACACCTGTACAGTGCCTTCAGAAAGTATGCATACGCCTGAGTCAGTATGTTTGTAACTTTATTGAAATGAAAGACAGAGATATCTCATTTACATTAAGTATTCACACCTCCGAGTCAATACATAGAATCACCTTTGGCAGCGATTACAGCTGGGAGTCTTTCTGGCTAAGACTTTGCTTTGCACACCTAGATTGTAAAATATTTTCACATTCTCTTTTCTTTTTATGTAAAGTTCTGTCACATTGGTTGTTGATCAATGCTAGACTGTCATTTGTAAGTCTTGCCATAGATTTTCAAGCCCTATTCAGTCAAAACTGTAACTAGTTCACTCAGGAACATTCAATGTCATCTTGGTAAGCAAACTCCAGTGTATATTTGGCCTTGTGTTTTCGGTTATTGTCCTGCTGAAAGGTACATTTTTGTCCCAGTGTCTGTTGGAAAGCAGACTGAAGCTGATTTCCCTCTAGGATTATGTCTGTGCTCTATTCTGTTTATTTTTATCCTAAAAAAACTTCCTAGTCTTTGCCAATGACAAGCCACAACGTGATGTGTTGTGTTGTGTTGTATTTGCCCCAAACATCACACTATTAGGACATAATGTTCATTTCTTTGCCACATTTTTACAGTTCTAAAGCTAATTTCCTGCAATTCCACACTTTTTGCCACTGGGCAGAGATTTTTTGAGCTGTTTTTTAATAGCTCATCTCATGTTTTTGTTAACATTTTGTCATGAGGCTGAGATTTTTCTTTGCATTTTTAAAGCTAATTTCCTGCAATTTAACACATTTTGCTATCATATGCTATCTCGGGGCCCCCTGACCTCCAGTTTAGGGGCCCCCTGAAGGTCCCCAGTGCACGTGCCCTGCATGCCCGTTCGGTAATCTGGCCCTGATGAGGACCAGCCAACCTTTTGATATATGATGCAGTGGTGAGTATTAAAACGGTCACCTGTGAAAAAGCGGAAGGGCACTATGGTAAACGACATCCAAAGGTTTAAGAGTAGTGGCTGATGCAATCTGGTAAATTATGTCATCATAGTCAAGAACTTGCAGGAAAGTTGACTACAATTTGCTTCCTGCTATTTAGGGAGAGGCCAGATCCATTTCTAAAAAAGAAGCCCACTTTAAATCTTAGCTTTTTAATTAACTAGCTCATGTTTTTTAAACATTAAATCTTCAATCCAAATGCCCAGATATACATAGGTGGGAACCCGATGGATGGGAGAACCATTCAATTAATGTATGTAATAACTTTTTTTGTGAATGTTGGTTCCTCTCTGACAAAGAAACTAGAGAACTGATGGAAATCTCCTGGATTGCATTAAGGGACATTTTGCTTCTCTGCTTCAGTTTGATCCTCCTGATGTAATGTAGGTGATGGCAGTAATTGATAACTTAAAGATATCAGCAGCAGGTCATGATGAGATTGGTGCCTCTTTGGTGAAATCAGTGTCTTTCTTGATTACTGAGCCTTGAATGAATATCTTCACCAGATCTATGCAAATTGGTATTGTTCCTAAAGATTTGAAAATTGCCACAGTTATTCCCTTCTATAAATCGGGGGATCCAAGATCTAAAACCTACACTAACCAGAAACCGTGAATAGATGGCAGCATTCATGCAAAACTGAAAGGGCGAACCACTGCATTTAACCATGGCAAGGTGACTGGGAATTTGACCGAATACAAACAGTGTAGTTATTCCATCAGTAATGCAATCAAACAGGCAAAACGTCAGTATAGAGACAAAGTGGAGTTGCAATTCAACGGCTCAGACACGAGACATATGAGGCAGGGTCTACAGCCAAACACGGACTACAAAAGGAAAACCAGCCACGTCGCTGACACTGGCATCTTCCCGGACAAGCTAAACATCTTCTTCACCCACTTTGAGGATAACAAAGGGTCCCCGACGCAGCCCGCTACCAAGGACTGTGGCCTCTCCTTCTCCGTGGCCGACGTGAGTAAGGCATTTAAACGTGTTAACCCTCACAAGGCTGCCAGCCTAGATGGCATCCCTAGCCGCGTCCTCAGAGCATGCGCAGACCAGCTGGCTGGAGTGTTAACCGACATATTCAATCTCTCCCTATCCTAGTCTGGGGCTCCCGAGTGGCGCAGCAGTCTAAGGCACTGCATCTTAGTGCTAGAGGCGTCACTACACACCCTGGTTCGATTCCAGGCTGTATCACAACCGGCCTTGATTTGGAGTCCCTTAAGGCGGCACACAATTGACCCAGCATCGTCTGGGTTAGGATTTGGCCGGGCTAGGCCGTTGTTGTAAATAAGAATTTGTTCTAGTCAAATAAAGGATAAATAAAATATATAATTTATTTGTTTAACTCTTTTTTGTTTACTACCTGATTTCATTTCTGTTATTTCATAGTTTTGATGTCTTCACTGTTTTTACAATGTAGAAAAAAATTCTAATAAAGAAAGGTGTGTGTAGGTGCATCCACACTTTGAGTTGTACTATATATATTTAGTTTGTGTTCCAATACCCATACTAACATACTGTATACTACATACTTAATGAGTATATACTATGTACTATATACTATAAGTCAATGGTTGTGTTCCAATACCCATACTAACATACTGTATACTACATACTTAATGAGTATATACTATGTACTATATACTATAAGTCAATGGTTGTGTTCCAATACCCATACTAACATACTGTATACTACATACTTAATGAGTATATACTACGTACTATATACTATAAGTCAATGGTTGTGTTCCAATACCCATACTAACATACTGTATACTACATACTTAATGAGTATATACTATGTACTATATACTATAAGACAATGGTTGTGTTCCAATACCCATACTAACATACTGTATACTACATACTTAATGAGTATATGCTACGTACTATATACTATAAGTCAATGGTTGTTATTTTGAATATATAACGTTCTTTTAGACATTTCAGCTAGAACAGCTTCGTCCGGTAAGATGAGGGATAGTTGTGTGTGTCTATTTGTCAATAACATCTGGTGCGCATTGTCTAATATTAAGGACGTTTCGAGGTATTGCCTGAGGTAGAGTACCTCATGATAAACTGTAGACCAGACTATCTGCCAAGAGAGTATGCCAACAGACAATACATCAAACATGCAAAGCGTCAATATAGCACTAAGTTTGAATCCTACTATATGACACTCGTTGGATGTGGCAGGGCTTTCAAACTATTACGAACTACAAAGGGAAAACCAGCCGCGAGCTGCCCAGTGACGCGAGCCTACCAGACAGGCTAAATGTATTTTACGCTCGCTTCGAGGCAAGCAACACTGAAGCATTTATGAGAGAACTAGCTGTTCCAGACTACTGTGTGATCATGCTCTCCGTAGTCGTTGTGAACAAGACCTTTAAAAAGGTCAACATTCACAAGGTAGCGGGGCCAGACAGATTACCAGGATGTGTACTCAAAGCATGCACAGACCAATTGGCAAGTGTCTTCACTGACATTTTCAACCTCTCCCTGACGGAGTCTGTAATACCTACATGTTTCAAACAGACCAGCACAGTCACAGTGCTAAAGAAAGTGAAGTTATTCTGCCTAAATGACGACCGCCCCAGTGGCACTCACGTCTGTAGCCATGAAGTGCTTTGAAAGGCTGGTCATGGCTCACATCAACACCATAATCCCAGAAACCCTAGACCCACTCGAATTCGAATACCGCACCAACAGATCCACAGATGACGCAATCTAAATTGCACTCCACACTGCCCATTCCCACCTGGACAAAAGGAATGCCTATGTGAGAATGCTGTTCATTGAATACAGCTCAGCGTTCAACACCGTAGTGCCCACAAAGCTCATCACTAAGCTAAGGACCATGGGACTAAAGACCTCTCTCTGTAACTGGATCCTGGACTTCCTGACGGGCCGCCCCCAGGTGGTGAGGGTAGGTAACAACACATCTGCCACATTGATCCTCAACATGGGGGCCCCTCAGGGGTGTGTGCTTAGTCCCCTCCTGTTCTCCCTGTTCACCAACGACTGTGGCCAAGCACGACTACAAGAACATCATTAAGTTTGCTGATGACACAAGAGTGGAAGGCCACCAACAATGATGAGACAGCCTATAGGGAAAAAGTCAGAGACCTGTCAGTGTAGTGCCAGGACAACAACCTCTCCCTCAACGTGATCAAGACAAAAGAGCTGATTGTGGACTACAGGAAAAGGATGGCCGAACAGGCCCCCATTTACATCAACAGGGCTGTAGTGGAGAGGGTCGAGAGTTTCAAGTTCCTTTGTGTCCATCACCAAAACAGTTGTGAAGAGGGCACTACAACACCTTTTCCCTCTCAAGAGACTGAAAAGATTTGGCATGGGTCCCCAATCCTTTTATATAGCTGCACCATCGAGAGCATCCTGACCAGTTGCATCACCGCCTGGTATGGCAATTGCTCGGCATCCGACCGTAAGGCGCTATAGAGGGTAGTGCGTATGGCCCAGGACATTACCGGGGCCAAGCTTCCTGCCATCCAGGGCCTATATTCTAGGCGGTGTCAGAGGAAGGCCTTAAAAATTGTCAAAGACTCCAGTCACCCAAGTCAAAGACTGTTCTCTATGCTACCACATGGCAGGCGGTAGCGGAGCACCAAGTCTAGGTCCAAGAGGCTCCTTATCCCTTTGAGCTAAAGTGTTGTGCTCTTTCCCTGCCTGGATATAAAGTGTTGTGGGTTCCATTCCCTGCCTGGAACTGGAGTTTTGTGTTCATTCCCTGCCTGGAGCTAAAGTGTTGGGCTCTTTCCCTGCCTGGATCTGAAGTGTTGGGGGTTCTATTCCCTGCCTGGATCTGAAGCTTTTGGGTTTTAATTCCCTGCCAAGCCACAACCACAGTATTTGGATGCTGTTGCCATTCATCTTTCATATAAAATATCCTGAACAGAGATATAAACGTAACATGTAAATTGTCCAGCTGAAATAAAAATCCCAGAAATCTTCGACACGCACATAAAGCTTCTTTCTCTCAAATGTTTTGCAGAAATGTGTTTCCATCCCTGTTAGTGTGCATTTCTCATTTGACTAGATAATCCATCCACCTGACAGGTGTGTCATATCAAACAACTGATTGACAGCATGATCATTACACAGGTTCACCTTGTGCTGGGGACAATAAAAGGCCACTTTAAAATGTGTAGTTTTGTCACACAACACAATGCCACAGATGTCTAAAGTTTGGAGGGAGCGTGCAATTGGCATGCTGACTGCAGGAACGTCCACCAGAGCTGTTGCCAGAGAATTTAATCTTAGTTGCTCTACTACAAGCTGCCTCCAATGTTGTTTTAGAGAATTTGGCTGTACAGGCCCAGCCAATCAGAATGAGTTTTTCCCCACAAAAGGGATTTATTTAAGACAGAAATTCTCCTCTGCATCCCCCCAACCCATTCAGAAGATACCACAGGTCAAGAAGCCGGATGTGGAGGTCCTGGGCTGGTGTGGTTACACGTGGTCTGCGGTTGTAAACTCCCCAGTGGGTGGGTAATGCCCTCTCGGGCCCGTCCATGGCTGCACCCCGCCCAGTCATGTGAAATCTATAGATTAAGCCCTAATGAATTTATTTTAATAGACTGATTTCCTTATATGAACTGTAACTCAGAAAAATCTTAAAAATTGTTGCATGTTGTATACATTTTTTGGTTTAGTATAATTTCCATTCAAACACAACTAAAATATTTGGCAAGATTTAAGATTTCAATTTCTGATGTGTTTCCTGTCAGGATAATAGTCTGGACATTCTTGTTTATTTATCTATTGAAATCTGCCCCACATTGGGCTCTCTATACTTTTCTTTTGGATTAGCATTAAACATGTTAAAGAGCGTGAATATGTTTACAGGACTGTAGTATGGTAGTATATCCGTTGCGTGTATTGTGTTTGGTTGTGCGGTAAGCCCTGGGCAGTGTGTTGTAACAGTCCTGGTATATGCTTACAGAGTTCTGCTCTAAGACTCATTGAGTTGATAAATCGACAGATGTTTTTCTGCTTTCTTAAGTGCTGGGACAATGTTGATGTTACCACTGGAGCTCTATCGTTAATGATCGTTGCACTCAGTGATTTAAACATGAGGATTAGACTCTTACTGTAGACTGTTATCAACCAACATCACTCAGAACAGAAATAAAAAGACAGAGAGAGGAAATGATGTTTTGTAAAAACATATGTTGCACATTACCATGTCTGTTTCCAGATGTTGTCGTGGTAGGTTGCTGTGGTAATCCCCAGCCCTGCTTGGCGCTGTGATTGGCCCAGAAGTTTAATCATTAGAATATTTTGGCCAGAATGTTGATGAAAATATGTAATATACTTTAAAAAATAATTTCACTGATAGAGGTGGGATAAAGAGGTCGTATTGTGTCAGATGTCTGGAGAAGATTAAAACTAATATTTTTCAGATACTTTGAAGATGATCCTCTGTGACTCTGATCTCGAAATTATCACTCTTTCTAGTTCTGATCTCTACATTTAAATATGCCTTTAGTCCATATGAACCATCTGGGGGACAATTTATTATTGTAACGGTTGTTCTCCTCCTCATCTGAGGAGGAGCATGGATTGGACCAAAACGCAGCTGGTGATGAATACATGTTGATTTATTAAACAAGATGAACACGAAGCACACTTGAATAACTACACAACAACAAAACGACGTAGACAGACCTGAACATGAGAACTTATAGAACACAAAGAACGCACGAACAGGAACCGACTAAAACAAACGAAACAGTCCCGTGTGGTAACAACACTGACACGGAAGACAATCACCCACAAACAAACGGTGTGAACAGCCTACCTTAATATGGTTCTCAATCAGAGGAAACGTTAAACACCTGCCCCTGATTGAGAACCATATCAGGCTAATTAACAATGAACCTAAACATAGAAACACATAACATAGAATGCCCACCCAGCTCACGTCCTGACCATACTAAACAAAGACAAAATAAAGGAAATAAGGTCAGGAACGTGACAATTATTCAGAGCACCTCATATAGAAAGGCTTTGCTGCTTGTTCCTTTTATGCAGCTCCCTTTCAGGTAAAAATACTTTTTGAAATAAATAAACTTTGTTGTACAATTAAGTGAAAAATCCCGAGAAGCCAGTGTTTGGAGGATATATTGGCACAGGTGTTGTTCGTCAAGGGCCTGCAAACCGTGCCACTATATCTTCCAAACACCGGCTTCCAGGGCATTATCACTTTATTTTCATGAATGTAGTCATACTATTCCATCCTTCCACAAGATATAGTCCCGACACAAATCTAGGGTTGCTACCCAAGCAGGCAGTCTTTTTGTTCTCTATCTATGGACGTGACCCAGTCATTCAGTCTTTTTGTTCTGTATCTATGAACGTGACCCAGTCGTTCAGTCTTTTTGTTCAGTGTCTATGAACGTGACCCAGTCGTTCAGTCTTTTTGTTCTGTATCTATGGACGCGACCCAGTCATTCAGTCTTTTTGTTCTGTATCTATGAACGTGACCCAGTCGTTCAGTCTTTTTGTTCAGTGTCTATGAACGTGACCCAGTCGTTCAGTCTTTTTGTTCAGTGTCTATGGACGTGACCCAGTCGTTCGTTCTAAATGTTCCATTGCCATAATGCCTGGCAATGTTCTTATCCCTTGCTCTCTAGCTAGCCAACTACGGCTAATTTACACTCACCTAAAAAAATGCAACCAGAATAACAGTAAAGTAGCAGCATTTGTTTAAGATGTTTTCTGGTGACATTTACTAGGATACATCCATAACAATGAGCTAATGAGGCACGATTTTGCCTGGTATTAAAATGTGCTCACTCGTCAGGACACTGTTGTTCAGAGGAGCTAGCCAACAACACAGCCAACAACACAGCCAACAACACAGCCAACAACACAGCTAACAACACAGCCAACAACACAGCCAACAACACAGCCAACAACACAGCCAACAACACAGCCAACAACACAGCCGACAACACAGCCAACAACACAGCCAACAACACAGCCAACAACACAGCCAACAACACAGCCAACAACACAGCTAACAACACAGCCAACAACACAGCCAACAACACAGCCAACAACACAGCCAGCAAAACAGCCAACAACACAGCCAACAACACAGCCAACAGCACAGCCAACAACACAGCCAACAACACAGCCAACAACACAGCCAACAACACAGCCAACAACACAGCTAACAACACAGCCAACAACACAGCTAACAACACAGCCAACAACACAGCCAACAACACAGCCAACAACACAGCCAACAACACAGCCAACAACACAGCCAACAACACAGCCAACAACACAGCCAACAACACAGCCAACAACACAGCCAACAGCACAGCCAACAACACAGCCAACAGCACAGCCAACAACACAGCCAACAACACAGCCAACAACACAGCCAACAACACAGCCAGCAAAACAGCCAACAACACAGCCAGCAAAACAGCCAACAACACAGCCAACAGCACAGCCAACAACACAGCCAGCAAAACAGCCAACAACACAGCCAACAACACAGCCAACAACACAGCCAACAACACAGCCAACAGCACAGCCAACAACACAGCCAACAACACAGCCAACAACACAGCCAACAACACAGCTAACAACACAGCCAACAACACAGCTAACAACACAGCCAACAACACAGCCAACAACACAGCCAACAGCACAGCCAACAACACAGCCAACAGCACAGCCAACAACACAGCCAACAACACAGCCAACACAATCACTTCAAACTGAACCTGGAAATACTGCAAACTTGCTGCACTTCATTTGACCTTTTTTCAATTGACATTTCTCTGTATCCATAAAACTGATGCCAGCTGATTCATGATCTCGACTGGTTGAGATACGCGGTCTGTCAGTCTCTTTCGTCCCAACTCCCAAAACATTCATTACTATGGGTCAACTGGAGATCACATTTTAATATTGAAACAATGTTGCAGATGTTGGAGAGACAGACAGCAAGGTTTAAACAATACCTCCGCTGTTGAAAACAAAATGTTAGTGTAAAGGAAATGTGAGAAAATATCTAGATGCTTTTCTAGCAGAGATCAAGTTTATAAATTGTCTGGCTGGGCTGATGAGACAGTGGATTGTTCAGTCAGATGGAACAGAGTAATTATGCATTTTGACATCATACATTTAACCGGAGGTATCTTGTGTAATAGACATCGTCTGGAATGCAGTTCTAACCAATCAGCATTCAGGATTAGACCCGCGCGTTGTATAATATTCTATAACTGGTACTGTCTGTTAATGGGGGAATGATAACAAACCAGCTGATATTGCCAATCATTTTGCTGATTTTTTTACCCCAAAAATCTATTTACTGAGCGATAATGTAAACACCTACTCTTCCTAACAAGCGATTGTCCAATGTATTGATGGTCATATTATGAGCAAAGAAACTGCTATTTTAGTCTACAAATGGTGTCAGCAGAGGAAAACCTATTGAAGTCTTTACCCGATGGTAAATCTACAGGTTATGATCTTATGGACATTTTTTTACTTCGCTGTGCTGCTCCCCAGACTGCAGCTCCACTGAGATACATATTTAATTGGTCAGTGGAAAAGGGGATGTTTGCAAATGTATGGAAGCCTGCTAAACTGTGTCCAATCCCGAAAGACAACAAAGAACCCATTACTCTAACAGTTGACCAATTAGTAACCTCCCTTCACGCAGTAAGATATTGGAGGGTATTGTGAGTAGACAAATATGGGCGTACATGGAAAAGAATGATCTGATTACAGCCAATCAGCATCACCATTCCACTACCACTGCATTGGTTGACATGACTGACCAGTGACTCAATGCTAATGGATAATGGCAGGTTTATGGGTGTACTATTTTTAGTATTTTAGTGCAGCATTTGATTTAGTGGATCATGAAATAATTTAGACAAAAGTTATGCATTATGGTTTTAAGGAGGCAGCATTGAATTGGGTACAGTCATATCTAACTGACAGTCTGCCTATATCTGTCAGATGTGTACGTACTGGTAGCGAAGTCAGGTGCAGGAGAGCAGAGATTTGTGAAGAGGTGCACACTTTATTGAGGCAAAAGTGCAAAACACGCAAAACAGTCACAAGAATAATGTTTAACAATAAACGTCTTCGTGAAAAATAACACAGAAAAAACAAGCCAGTCTGGCGAGTCAACACACGTAACCCAAACAATCTTAAACAAAGACATGATGGGGAACAGAGGAAGAAATACATGTAGATTGATTGGGGAAGGAAAACCAGGTGTGCAGGGAACAAGACAAAACAAATGGAAACATGAAAAATGGAGCGGTAAAGGCTAGACAGCCGGTGACGTCGACCGCCGAACACCGCCCAAACAAGGAGAGGAGCCGAACGCCGCCCAAACAAGGAGAGGAGCCGAACACCGCCCAAACAAGGAGAGGAGCCGAACACCGCCCAAACAAGGAGAGGAGCCGAACACCGCCCAAACAAGGAGAGGAGCCGAACACCGCCCAAACAAGGAGAGGAGCCGAACGCCGCCCAAACAAGGAGAGGAGCCGAACGCCGCCCAAACAAGGAGAGGAGCCGAACACCGCCCAAACAAGGAGAGGAGCCGAACACCGCCCAAACAAGGAGAGGAGCCGAACACCGCCCAAACAAGGAGAGGAGCCGAACACCGCCCAAACAAGGAGAGGAGCCGAACACCGCCCAAACAAGGAGAGGAGCCGAACACCGCCCAAACAAAGAGAGGAGCCGAACGCCGCCCAAACAAGGAGAGGAGCCGAACGCCGCCCAAACAAGGAGAGGAGCCGAACACCGCCCAAACAAGGAGAGGAGCCGACCGCCGCCCGAACAAGGAGAGGAGCTGACCTCGGTGGAAGTCATAACAATATCAATGAGTTGTTTTCTTTCCCTCATGTGGTAAACTGTTGCATACGCCAGGGCAGCTGCCTTGGGCCAGTTCTTTATTTAATATATACCAACGACCTTCCTTATGCCTTATCTGAAACACAAGCTACTATATTTGTATATGATACTACAATCCATACAGCAAGACAATCGGTTCAACAGGTACAGCAAGCATGCCGGAATAAACATGTTTTGATCACCAAGAAATCCAAGGTTATGTTGGTCTGCTCCACCAGGAAAAGGCCAACACAACATGGGATACAAGTAAGGTTTTAAAAAGAAAAAAATTATTTCACCTTTATTTAACCAGGTAGGCTAGTTGAGAACAAGTTCTCATATGCAACTGCGACCTGACCAAGATAAAGCAAAGCAGTGTGACACATAACAACAACACAGAGTTACACATGGAGTAAAACAAACATACAGTCAATAATACAGTAGAAAAATAAGTCTATATACAATGTGAGCAAATGAGGTGAGATAAGGGAGGTAAAGGCAAAAAAAGGCCATGGTGGCGAAGTAAATACAATATAGCAAGTAAAACACTGGAATGGTAGATTTGCAGAGGAAGAAGGTGCAAAGTAGAAATAGAAATAATGGGGTACAAAGGAGCAAAATAAATAAATAAATACAGTAGGGGAAGAGGTAGTTGTTTGGGCTAAATTATAGATGGGCTGTGTACAGGTGCAGTAATCTGTGAGCTGCTCTGACAGCTGGTGCTTAAAGCTAGTGAGGGAGATAAGTGTTTCCAGTTTCAGAGATTTTTGTAGTTCGTTCCAGTCATTGGCAGCAGAGAACTGGAAGGAAAGACGACCAAAGGAGGAATTGGTTTTGGGGGTGACCAGAGAGATATACCTGCTGGAGCGCGTGTTACAAGTGGGTGCTGCTATGGTGACCAGTGAGCTGAGATAAGGCGGGGCTTTACCTAGCAAAGACTTGTAGATGACCTGGAGCCAGTGGGTTTGGCGACGAGTATCCAGCCAACAAGAGTGTACTTATCGCAGTGGTGGTTAGTGTATGGGGCTTTGGTGACAAAACGGATGGCACTGTGATAGACTGCATCCAGTTTGTTGAGTAGAGTTTTGAACTTCTTAATGTCTGAAAGTTAAATATTACTAAAAAATATCTTTTGAATTTCGCGCCCTGCACTTGAAGTGGCTGTTGTCATATTGTGCCCGGCTTCGGGCTTGCAGCCCAAAGAAGTTAGCACAGTGTCCAAAGAAGGGCCAGAAGTATACAGAATGGTGTCGTCTGCGTAGAGGTGTATCAGAGAATCACCAGCAGCAAGAGCAACATCATTGATGTATACAGAGAAGAGAGTCGGCCCAAGGATTGAACCCTGTGGCACCCCCATAAAGACTGCCAGAGGTCCGGACAACAGGCCCTCCGATTTGGGGGTGAGGAGTACAAATTGAGGAATTGTCAGAAACCAAACTACTGGTAGTGAAGCTGTCTAGCTGTCTGCTTATCATGGTCGTCTCAAATAACTAAACTATGTCAAAAAGAATTAAACAGCATGCCTGATCAGAAGGAAAGGTAAATATTTACCAGGAAAGATTGTTAAGCAAACAACCCAAGCATTAATTGAGAGTGAGGTGAACTATTGTTCTGTGGTCTGGAGAAATGCAACAGCAAGTGAAATTAGGAGGCTGCAGAATGATGCAACAAAGTGGAGATATGGTTCTTCTGATGTAGTCATGCTCAATGCTCTTGGCTGGTCATCAATCAACAAGATAATTGAACAAACCTGCTCATTTTATTTCACACTATACACCATTTAAAACACCCAAAGTCTATTCACAACAGCATTCAGTTAGTAGTAAGAGATAGACATTCAGCAAATACTATTAAATAAAATTGTCCATCATCTATCTGTTATCCAGACAGAAAAGAGAAAAAGGCAAAACAACATTTAGATTTAGAAGAATAAAGACATCCAATCATTTTCCAGAGCGAACCAGAAACCTTTCAAGATATATATTAAAACAGCACATTACAACCATTTCAATATAATACATTGGAAGGTTGTGCAGCACCACGGTAGATGAAGGAATCAATCTGTTATTTCAGACTGTTTAGAGTGATTTATCTTGTCAATGTATTATGTCTCTTTGAAACAATGTGTTTTAAGTGATTGTATTATGGATTGTATTTGAATGTTTAAAGACTATTGGATATTTAGTCCAAATGTGGTCTAAAAGAGATCCTAATAAAATGTATATCAAATCTATATCTACTCCACCATATAGTGTAAATACAATCCATACAGAAGCCGTTATTCACCATGCAGGGAGCTTGGGAATGTAAATATGTTCAATTAGTGGAAGCTTTGTTAGAACACTAATACGTATCTGTGCCAGTTTCACCCCTCAACCCCAATTACAACAACCCCCCAATGAGCACACAACCTCACTACTGTATCAATTAAAAGATCAGGACCCAAGCCTATTATGAAAAGGTGTCCAGGGATAATGCCAGATTGATTTACACAGAGATAGTTACTCCACCACCACTATAGGTTCCTCTACACAGAGATAAATACTCCACCACCACTATAGGTTCCTCTACACAGAGATAGATACTCCACCACCACTATAGGTTCCTCTACACAGAGATAGTTACTCCACCACCACTATAGGTTCCTCTACACAGAGATAGTTACTCCACCACCACTATAGGTTCCTCTACACAGAGATAGATACTCCACCACCACTATAGGTTCCTCTACACAGAGATAGATACTCCACCACCACTATAGGTTCCTCTACACAGAGATAGTTACTCCACCACCACTATAGGTTCCTCTACACAGAGATAGATACTCCACCACCACTATAGGTTCCTCTACACAGAGATAGATACTCCACCACCACTATAGGTTCCTCTACACAGAGATAGTTACTCCACCACCACCACTATAGGTTCCTCTACACGGAGATAGTTACTCCACCACCACTATAGGTTCCTCTAAGAGATAGTTACTCCACCACCACTATAGGTTCCTCTACACAGAGATAGATACTCCACCACCACTATAGGTTCCTCTACACAGAGATAGTTACTCCACCACCACTATAGGTTCCTCTACACAGAGATAGTTACTCCACCACCACTATAGGTTCCTCTACACAGAGATAGATACTCCACCACCACCACTATAGGTTCCTCTACACAGAGATAGTTACTCCACCACCACTATAGGTTCCTCTACACAGAGATAGATACTCCACCACCACTATAGGTTCCTCTACACAGAGATAGTTACTCCACCACCACTATAGGTTCCTCTACACAGAGATAGATACTCCACCACCACTATAGGTTCCTCTACACAGAGATAGTTACTCCACCACCACTATAGGTTCCTCTACACAGAGATAGATACTCCACCACCACTATAGGTTCCTCTACACAGAGATAGTTACTCCACCACCACTATAGGTTCCTCTACACAGAGATAGTTACTCCACCACCACTATAGGTTCCTCTACACAGAGATAGATACTCCACCACCACTATAGGTTCCTCTACACAGAGATAGATACTCCACCACCACTATAGGTTCCTCTACACAGAGATAGTTACTCCACCACCACTATAGGTTCCTCTACACGGAGATAGATACTCCACCACCATTATAGGTTCCTCTACACAGAGATAGTTACTCCACCACCACTATAGGTTCCTCTACACGGAGATAGATACTCCACCACCACTATAGGTTCCTCTACACAGAGATAGATACTCCACCACCACTATAGGTTCCTCTAAGAGATAGTTACTCCACCACCACTATAGGTTCCTCTACACAGAGATAGATACTCCACCACCACTATAGGTTCCTCTAAGAGATAGATACTCCACCACCACTATAGGTTCCTCTAAGAGATAGATACTCCACCACCACTATAGGTTCCTCTACACAGAGATAGTTACTCCACCACCACTATAGGTTCCTCTACACAGAGATAGATACTCCACCACCACTATAGGTTCCTCTACACAGAGATAGTTACTCCACCACCACTATAGGTTCCTCTACACAGAGATAGTTACTCCACCACCACTATAGGTTCCTCTACACAGAGATAGTTACTCCACCACCACTATAGGTTCCTCTACACAGAGATAGTTACTCCACCACCACTATAGGTTCCTCTACACAGAGATAGTTACTCCACCACCACTATAGGTTCCTCTACACAGAGATAGATACTCCACCACCACTATAGGTTCCTCTACACAGAGATAGTTACTCCACCACCACTATAGGTTCCTCTACACGGAGATAGATACTCCACCACCATTATAGGTTCCTCTACACAGAGATAGTTACTCCACCACCACTATAGGTTCCTCTACACGGAGATAGATACTCCACCACCACTATAGGTTCCTCTACACAGAGATAGTTACTCCACCACCACTATAGGTTCCTCTACACGGAGATAGATACTCCACCACCATTATAGGTTCCTCTACACAGAGATAGTTACTCCACCACCACTATAGGTTCCTCTACACGGAGATAGCTACTCCAACACCATTTTTTCCATGTTAGCAGTGTAATATGAAGGTTATACAAACATCAGATATTTACAGGCCATGTGGCCTCTCATCTGGTTACATTTGAGTCTCACTATCTCCTTTAGATTCCGTTGTAATATTACATCTGGGCAGACATCTGGGCCATTACACCATCTCAGGAAACAAGATAATAATAATACCAATAGAAAGACAGAATGGTAGATATAGATTACATACATGAATTGCTTTAAGTAAAACCCAATATCTGCCTTGAGTAAAAAGGAATAGATTAAACCCATAAGCACTATGCAGTACAGTTCCTGATGTCAGTTTCAGCACCACGGACAATGATATGTGATCCTGGACAACACCCTGTCGTTCTCAACTAACATCAAGGCGGTGGCCCGTTCCTGTAGGTTCATGCTCTACAACATCCGCAGAGTACGACCCTGCCTCACACAGGAAGCGGCGCAGGTCCTAATCCAGGCACTTGTCACATCCCGTCTGGATTACTGCAACTCGCTGTTGGCTGGGCTCCCTGCCTGTGCCATTAAACCCCTACAACTCATCCAGAACGCCGCAGCCCGTCTGGTGTTCAACCTTCCCAAGTTCTCTCACGTCACCCCGCTCCTTCGCTCTCTCCACTGGCTTCCAGTTGAAGCTCGCATCCGCTACAAGACCATGGTGCTTGCCTACGGAGCTGTGAGGGGAACGGCACCTCAGTACCTCCAGGCTCTGATCAGGCCCTACACCCAAACAAGGGCACTGCGTTCATCCACCTCTGGCCTGCTCGCCTCCCTACCACTGAGGAAGTACAGTTCCCGCTCAGCCCAGTCAAAACTGTTCGCTGCTCTGGCCCCCCAATGGTGGAACAAACTCCCTCACGACGCCAGGACAGCGGAGTCAATCACCACCTTCCGGAGACACCTGAAACCCCACCTCTTTAAGGAATACCTAGGATAGGATAAAGCAATCCTTCTGACACCCCCCCCCCCCCTTAAAAGATTTAGATGCACTATTGTAAAGTGGCTGTTCCACTGGATGTCATTAGGTGAATGCACCAATTTGTAAGTCGCTCTGGATAAGAGCGTCTGCTAAATGACTTAAATGTTAATGTTAATGTTAAATATACTGAGCAACAGTTGCTATCGTGTTCAGGGCATGCTAGTGACCACAAACCGTCCATGTAGCCTAAGCTTTGCCTTAAGTCTATATCACACATCTATCTATAAATCATTGAAGTTTAAGTCTATATCACACATCTATCTTTACATCACTGAAGTTTACGTTGATATCCCATATCTAAAGGTCCCTTTTTCAGGACCCGGTTTTATAAAGAGAATTCGTAAAAATCCAAATAACTTCACAGATCTTCATTGTAAAGGGTTTAAACACTGTTTCCCATGCTTGTTCAATGAACCATGAACATCTAATGAACATGCACCTTTGGAACTGTCATTAAGACACTTACAGCTTACAGACGGTAGGCAATTAAGGTCACAGTTATGAAAACATAGGACACTAAAGAGGCCTTTGTACTGACTCTTGTACTGACCAAAAGAAAGATGCCCAGGGTCCCTGCTCATCTGCGTGAATGTGCCTTAGGCATGCTGCAATGAGGGATGAGGACTGCAGATGTGGCCAGGGCAATACATTGTAATGTCCGTACTGTGAGACGCCTAAGACAGCGCTACAGGGAGACAGGACGGACAGCTGATCGTCCTCACAGTGGCAGACCACGTGTAACAACAACTGCACAGGATCGGTACATCCGAACATCACACCTGCAGGACAGGTACAGGATGGCAACAACAACGGCCCGAGTTACACCAGGAGCGCACAATCCCTCCATCAGTGCTCAGACTGTCCGTAATAGACTGAGAGAGGCTGGACTGAGGGCTTGTAGGCCTGTTGTAAGGCAGGTCCTTACCAGACATCACCGGCAACAACGTTGACCTATGGGCACAAACCCACCGTCGCTGGACCAGACAGGACTGGCAAAAATGCTCTTCACATACTAGTCTCGGTTTTGTCTCACCAGGGTTAATAGTCAGATTTTCGTTTATCGTCAAAGGAATGAGCGTTACACCGAGGCCTGTGAGCGGGATCGATTTGGAGGTGGAGTGTCCGTCATGGTCTGGGGCGGTGTGTCACAACGTCATCGGACTGAGCTTGTTGTCATTGCAGGCAATCTCAACACGGTGCGTTACAGATAAGACATCCTCCTCCCTCATGTGGTACCCTTCCTGCAGGCTCATCCTGACATGACCCTCCAGCATGACAATGCCACCAGCCATACTGCTCGTTCTGTGCGTGATTTCCTGCAAGTCGGGAATGTCAGTGTTCTGCCATGGCCAGTGAAGAGCCCGGATCTCAGTCCCATTGAGCACGTCTGGGACCTGTTGGATCGGAGGGTGAGGGCTAGGGCCATTTCCCCCAGAAATATCCGGGAACTTGCAGGTGCCTTGGTGGAAGAGTGGGGTAACATCTCACAGCAAGAACTGTCAAATCTGTTGCAGTCCATGAGGAGGAGATGCACTGCAGTACTTAATGCAGCTGGTGGCCACACCAGATACTGACTGTTATTTTTTTATTTAACCCCCCCCTTTATTCAGGGTCACATTATTCAATTTCTGTTAGTCACATGTCTGTGGAACTTGTTCAGTTTATGTCTCAGTTGTTGATTCTTGCTATGTTCATACAAATATTGACACGTTAAGTTTGCTGAAAATAAACGCAGTTGACAGTAAGAGGACGTTTCTTTTTTTGCTGAGTTTGTCTATACATCACTAAAATGTAGGCCTATATTACATACCGTACCTTGCAAAAGTATTCACTCCCTTGGAGGGGAGCGTATTTACTATTTCGTTGCATTACAACCTGTATTTTAATTGATTTTAAATATGATTTCATGTCATGGAGATAAACAAAATAGTCGAAATTGGTGAAGTGAAATGAAAAAATAACTTGTTTCATGAAATCAAAAGATTGTCAAACGGAAAACTGATGCGTGCATATGTATTCACCCCCTTTGCTATGAAGCCCCTAAATAAGATCTGGTGCAACCAATTACCTTCAGAAGTCACATCATTATTTAAATAAAGTTCACCTGTGTGCAATCTAAGTGTCACAGGACCTGTCACATGATCTCAGTATATATATACCTGTTCTGAAAGACCCCAGAGTCTGCAACACCACTAAGCAAGGGGCACCACCAAGTAAGCGGCACTATGAATACCAAGGAGCTCTCCAAACAGGTCAGGGATAAAAATGAGGAGAAGTAAAGATCAGGGTTGGGTTATAAAAAAATATCCTCAACTTGAGCATCCCACAGAGCACCATTAAATCCATTATACATTTTTTTAAAGAATATGGCACCACAACAAACCTGCCAAGAGAGGGCCACCCACCAAAACTCACAGACCAGACAAGGAGGGCATTAGTCAGAGAGGCAACAAAGAGACCAAAGATAACCCTGAAGGAGCTGCAAAGCCCCACAGCGGAGATTGGAGTATCTGTCCATAGGACCCCTTTAAGCCCTACGCTCCACAGAGCTGAGCTTTATGGAAGAGTGGCCAGAAAAAAGCCATTGCTAAAGAAAAAAATAAGCAAACACGTTTGGTGTTTACCAAAGGCATATGGGAGACTCCCCAAACATATGGAAGAATGTACTCTTGTCAGATGAGACACAAATGTACCTTTTTGGCCATCAAGGAGAACGCCATGTCTGGCGCACACCCAACACCTCTCATCACCCCAAGAACATGGTGATGGCAGCATCATGCTGTGGGGATGTTTTTCATCAGCAGTGAATGGGAAACTGGTCAGAATTGACAGAATGATGGATGGCGTTAAATACAGGGGAATTCTTGAGGGAAACCTGATTCAGTCTTCGAGAGATTTGGGACTGGGACGGAGGTTCACCTTCCAGCAGGACAATTACCCTAAGCATACTGCTACAGCAACACTCGAGTGGTTTAAGGGGAAACATTTAAATGTCTTGGAATGGCCTAGTCAAAGCCCAGACCTCAATCACATTGAGAATCTGTGGTATGACTTAAAGATTACTGTACACCAGCGGAACCCATCCAACTTGAAGGAGCTGGAGCAGTTTTGCCTTGAAGAATGGGCAAAAATCCCAGTGGCTAGATGTGCCAAGATTATAGAGACGTACCCCAAGAGACTTGCAGCTGTAATTGCTGCAAAAGGTGGCTCTACAAAGTATTGACTTTGGGGTGGTGAATAGTTATGCACGCTCAAGTTTTCTGTTTTTTTTGTCTTATTTCTTGTTTTTTTTACAAGAAAAAATATTTTGCATCTTCAAAGTGTTGTGTAAATGTTGTACATGTGTACATGTTGTGTAAATCAAATGATACAAATCCCCCCAAATCATTTTAATTCAAGGTTGTAAGGCAACAAAAGAGGAAAATTGCATCGGGGGGTGAATACTTTCGCAAGCCACTGTATCTACCTATACATCACTAAAGTTTAGGCTTATATGACATATATATCTATACATCACTAAAGTTTTAGGAAGGTCCCTGATATCACTATTTGTTCTGCTTAACCAAACTCTGTCCAGTGCTCTGTTCTTGCCATACCCTTGGAGGAACCCTTGGAGGAACCCTTGGAGGAACCCTTGGCGGAGTTGAGAGACGTTGTTCCGTTCCTCATAACACCATTCTCCATTCCACCATTCTCCATTCCACCATTCTCCATTCCACCATTCTCCATTCCACCATTCTCCATTCCACCATTCTCCATTCCACCATTCTCTTTTCCACCATTCTCCATTCCACCATTCTCCATTCCACCATTCTCCATTCCACCATTCTCCTTTCCACCATTCTCCATTCCACCATTCTCCATTCCACCATTCTCCAGCATTGATCTCCAGGGATTAGGGAAATGTTTAAGGAAGACAATTTCAAATACCTTTCAGTTCACTCCCCATGCCACCATAAAGTAGGTGGGAAAGGAGTTTGATGAGGCCAATATATTCTATAAAGGCAGCAAAACAGATGTCACTAAAATAATCTCTTATACAATATTCCTGTAGTGTGAAATCACATCAAATCACTGGGTCTGGGGTGGAAATTCATCAGTGGAAATTTGTCCATGGAAAGACTGGAACGTCGGCCGTGGAAGTTGGCAGTGGAAAGTCCAGCCTGGCCACATTGACTAGACTTCACACAGTAAAAGTAAACCTGGGTTAGTCAAAGAGTGTGATGTGTTACATTTGGTATGGTTACATAACACAGATGGTTAATTAACTCAAAAATGAAACTAGGGCTGATGGGTGGACGTACAACGCTAACATATAGAATCTCAAAGGTTGAAAGTTAACCCTTCCCCTAGCCTTAACCCTAACCCTTTTAGCTAACCCTTGCCCTAGCCGTAACCCTAACCCTTTTAGCTAACCCTTCCCCTAGCCTTAACCCTAACCCTTTAGCTAACCCTTCCCCTAGCCTTAACCCTAACCCCTTTAGCTAACACTTCCCCTAGCCTTAACCCTAACCTTTTAGCTAACCCTTCCCCTAGCCTTAACCCTAACTCTTTTAGCTAACCATTCCCCTAGCCTTAACTCTAACCCTTTAGTTAACCCTGCCCCTAGCCTTAACCCTAACCCCTTAGCTAACCCTTCCCCTAGCCTTAACCCTAACCCTTTAGCTAACCCTTCCCCTAGCCTTAACTCTAACCCTTTAGTTAACCCTGCCCCTAGCCTTAACCCTAACCCTTTTAGCTAACCCTTCCCCTAGCCTTAACTCTAACCCTTTTAGATAGCACTTCCCCTAGCCTTAACCCTAACTCTTTTAGCTAACCATTCCCCTAGCCTTAACCCGTACCCTTTAGCTAACCCTTCCCCTAGCCTTAACTCTTTCAGCTAACATTTCCCCTAGCCTTAACTCTAACCCTTTTAGATAGCACTTCCCCTAGCCTTAACCCTAACCCTTTAGTTAACCCTTTCCCTTCCCCTAGCCTTAACCCTAACTCTTTCAGCTAACCCTTCCCCTAGCCTTAACTCTAACCCTTTCAGCTAACCCTTCCCCTAGCCTTAACCCTAACCCTTTAGCTAACCCTTCCCCTAGCCTTAACCCTAACCCTTTAGCTAGCCCTTCCCCTAGCCTTAACCCTTTTAGCTAACCCTTCCCCTAGCCTTAACTCTAACCCTTTAGCTAACACTTCCCCTAGCCTTAACTCTAACCCTTTAGCTAACACCCCCCTAGCCTTAACCCTAACCCTTTTAGCTAACCCTTCCCCTAGCCTTAACCCTAACCCTTTTAGCTAACCCTGCCCCTAGCCTTAACCCTTTTAGCTAACCCTTCCCCTAGCCTTAACTCTAACCCTTTAGCTAACACTTCCCCTAGCCTTAACTCTAACCCTTTAGCTAACACCCCCCTAGCCTTAACCCTAACCCTTTAGCTAACCATTCCCCTAGCCTTAACCCTAACCCTTTAGCTAACCCTTCCCCTAGCCTTAACCCTTTAGCTAACCCTCCCCTAGCCTTAACCCTAACCCTTTTAGCTAACCCTTCCCCTAGCCTTAACCCTAACCCTTTAGCTAACCCTTCCCTTAGCCTTAACCCTTTTAGCTAACCCTCCCCCTAGCCTTAACTCTAACCCTTTTAGCTAACCCTTCCCCTAGCCTTAACTCTAACCCTTTTAGCTAACCCTTCCCCTAGCCTTAACCCTAACCCTTTAGTTAACCCTGCCCCTAGCCTTAACCCTAACCCTTTAGCTAACCCTTCCCCTAGCCTTAACCCTAACCCTTTAGCTAACCCTTCCCCTAGCCTTAACCCTTTAGCTAACCCTCCCCTAGCCTTAACCCTAACCCTTTTAGCTAACCCTTCCCCTAGCCTTAACCCTAACCCTTTAGCTAACCCTTCCCTTAGCCTTAACCCTTTTAGCTAACCCTCCCCCTAGCCTTAACTCTAACCCTTTTAGCTAACCCTTCCCCTAGCCTTAACTCTAACCCTTTTAGCTAACCCTTCCCCTAGCCTTAACCCTAACCCTTTAGTTAACCCTGCTCCTAGCCTTAACCCTAACTCTTTCAGCTAACCTGTCACGATCGTGTGCGGATTGACGGACCAAAATGCAGCAGTTGGAAAATAAGCCATCTTCTTTTATTAACACCACGAAGATGAACACGACACAAAAACACTTTACAAACTAACAAAACAACAAAACGACCGTGAAGCTACAAACGTTGTGCACATACATACAGGCTACAAACGTTCTACATAGACAATTACCCACAACCAATGAGAGCCTATGGCCACCCTAAATAAGGCTCCCAATCAGAGACAACCGAAATCAGCTGTCTCTAATTGGGAACTCATTCAGGTAACCATAGACTCTCCTAGATAACTAACCAACATAGACAACGCTAGACATCTACACTCAACACAAAACCATATACTACACCCCATAACCCCTTTACCAAATAAACATCCAAAACCAACAAAACATAAACATTCCCCATGTCACACCCTGACCTAACTAAAATAATAAAGAAAACAAAGAATAATAAGGCCAGGGCGTGACATAACCCCCCCCTTGAGGCGCGAACTCCGGGCGCACCATACACAGTCTAGGGGAGGGTCTGGGTGGGCTCCCCTCCACGGTGGCGGCTCCGGCTCTGGTCGTAGTCCCCACGTCACCACAGTACCTAACCACCTCCTAGGCTTCCTCCAAACGACCCCCCTCCACATTAACCCCATTGCATTAAGGGGGAGTTCCGGACTAAGGGACAGCTCCGGACTAAGGACCAGTACCAGGGTAAGGGGCAGTACCAGGGTCAGGGGCAGTACCAGGATAAGGGGCAGTACCAGGGTAAGGGGCAGCACCAGGGTAAGGGGCAGCTCCGGACTGAGGAATGGCAGCTCCGGACTGAGGGACTGCAACTCCGGACTGAGGGACTGCAGCTCCGGACTGAGGGACGGCCCATGGCTGGCTGACAGATCTGGCTGCTCATGGCTGGCTAACGGATCTGGCTGCTCATGGCTGGCTAACTGATCTGGCTGCTCATGGCTGGCTGACGGATCTGGCTGCTCATGGCTGGCTGACGGATCTGGCTGCTCATGGCTGGCTGACGGATCTGGCTGCTCATGGCTAGCTGACGGATCTGGCTGCTCATGGCTAGCTGACGGATCTGGCTGCTCATGGCTAGCTGACGGATCTGGCTGCTCATGGCTAGCTGACGGATCTGGCTGCTCATGGCTAGCTGACGGATCTGGCTGCTCATGGCTAGCTGACGGATCTGGCTGCTCATGGCTAGCTGACGGATCTGGCTGCTCATGGCTAGCTGACGGATCTGGCTGCTCATGGCTAGCTGACGGATCTGGCTGCTCATGGCTAGCTGACGGATCTGGCTGCTCATGGCTAGCTGACGGATCTGGCTGCTCATGGCTAGCTGACGGATCTGGCTGCTCATGGCTAGCTGACGGATCTGGCTGCTCATGGCTAGCTGACGGATCTGGCTGCTCATGGCTGGCTGACGGATCTGGCTGCTCATGGCTGGCTGACTGATCTGGCTGCTCCTGTCTGGTTGGCGGCTCTGGCAGATCCTGTCTGGTTGGCGGCTCTGGCAGATCCTGTCTGGCTGGCGGCTCTAGCGGCTCCTGTCTGGCTGGCGGCTCTAGCGGCTCCTGTCTGGCTGGCGGCTCTAGCGGCTCCTGTCTGGCTGGCGGCTCTAGCGGCTCCTGTCTGGCGGACGGCTCAGTGGGCTCATGGCAGACGGGCGGCTTTGCAGGCTCATGGCAGACGGGCGGCTTTGCAGGCTCATTGCAGACGGATGGCTCAGATGGCGCTGGGGAGACGGATGGCTCAGATGGCGCTGGGGAGACGGATGGCTCAGATGGCGCTTGGCAGACGGGCAGTTCAGTCATTGCAGTGCAGACGGCAGACTCCTGCCGGCTGAGGCGCACTGTAGGCCTGGTGCGTGGTGCCGGGACTGGTGGCACCGGGCTGGGGACACGCATCTCAGGGCTAGTTCGGGGAGCAGCAACAGGACGCACAGGACTCTGGGGACACACAGGAGGCTTGGTGCGTGGTTTAGACACTGGTGGTAAAGGGCTGGAGACACGCACCATATAGCTAGTGCGTGGAGGAGGCACTGGTGGTACTGGGTTGGGGCGGGGAGGTGGCGCCGGAAATACCGGACCGTGCAGGCGTACTGGCTCCCTTGAACGCCGAGCCTGCCCAACCTTACCTGGTTCTATGCTCCCCGTCGCCTGACCAGTGCGGGGAGGTGGAATAACCCGCACCGGCCTATGTAGGCGAACCGGGGACACCATGCGTAAGGCTGGTGCCATGTACGCCGGCCCGAGGAGACGCACTGGTGACCAGATGCGTTGGGCCGGCTTCATGACATACGGCTCAACGCTCAGTCTAGCCCGGCCGATACGTGGAGCTGAAATGTACCGCACCGGGCTATGCACGCGTACAGGAGACACCGTGCGCTCTACTGCGTAACACGATGTCTGCCCGTACTCTCGCTCTCCACGGTAAGTACAGGGAGTAGGCGCAGGTTTCCTACCTGACTTCGCCACACTCCCTTTAAGGCCCCCCCCAAGAAATTTTTGGGTTGTACTCACGGGTTTCCAGCCTTGTCTCCGTGCTGCCTCCTCATATCGCCTCCTCTCGGCTTTAGCTGCCTCCAGCTGTTCACGAGGAAGGCGATATTCTCCCGGTTGAACCCACGGCCCCTTACCATCCAGTATCTCCTCCCATGTCCATGAATCCTGTGTAGGTAGGTCCTGTTGCCGCTTTCCATGCCGCTTGGTCCTATGGTGGGTAATTCTGTCACGATCGTGTGGCGGATTGACGGACCAAAATGCAGCTTTTGGAAAATAAGCCATCTTCTTTATTAAACACAACACGAAGATGAACACGACACAAAAACTCTATACAAAATAACAAAACAACAAAACGACCGTGAAGCTACAAACGTTGTGCACAAACATACAGGCTACTAACGTTCTTACATAGACAATTACCCACAACCAATGAGAGCCTATGGCTACCCTAAATAAGGCTCCCAATCAGAGACAACCGAAATCAGCTGTCTCTAATTGGGAACTCATTCAGGCAACCATAGACTCTCCTAGATAACTAACCACCATAGACAATGCTGAACATCTACACTCAACACAAAACCATATACTACACCCATTAACCCCTTTACCAAATAAACACCCAAAACAACAAAACATAAACATTCCCCATGTCACACCCTGACCTAACTAAAATAATAAAGAAAACAAAGAATAATAAGGCCAGGGCGTGACATAACCCTTCCCCTAGCCTTAACCCTAACCCTTTTAGCTAACCCTTCCCCTAGCCTTAACCCTAACCCTTTTAGCTAACCCTTCCCCTAGCCTTAACCCTTTTTAGCTAACCCTTCCCCTAGCCTTAACCCTAACCCTTTTAGCTAACCCTTTCCGTAGCCTTAACCTTAACCATTTTAGCTAACCTTTCCCGTAACACACTTTCTCTCTCTGTCTCTCTCTCTCTGTCTCTCTCTCTCTTTCTCTGTTTTGTAATTACATAATGACTAGGTCTAGCTCCAAGGTGGAAACAGACACTCCAGATCGCAATAGGGACTCTATATGAACTCTTCATGAACTCTATGTGGACTCTATATGAACTCTATATGAACTCTACATGAACTCTACATGAACTCTACATGAACTCTATATGGACTCTACATGAACTCTTCATGAACTCTATGTGGACTCTATATGAACTCAATGTGAACTCTATATGGGCTCTATGTGGACTCTATATGGACTCTACATGAACTCTATATGAACTCTATGTGGACTCTATATGGGCTCTATGTGGACTCTATATGAACTCTATGTGGACTCTATATGAACTCAATGTGAACTCTATATGGGCTCTATGTGGACTCTATATGGACTCTACATGAACTCTATGTGGACTCTATATGAACTCTATGTGAACTCTATATGAACTCTATATGAACTCTATATGAACTCTATATGAACTCTATGTGGACTCTATATGAACTCTATGTGAACTCTATATGAACTCTATATGAACTCTATGTGGACTCTATATGAACTCTATGTGGACTCTATGTGGGCTCTATGTGGACTCTATGTGGAATCTATATGGGCTCAATGTGGACTCTACATGAACTCTATATGGACTCTGTGTGGACTCTATGTGGATGCTATGTGGACTCTATATGGACTCTATGTGGACTCTATGTGGACTCTATGTGGACTCTATGTGGACTCTATGTGCCCTGAACTCATATCACTGAAGTTTAGAACACTGCAATATAATCTACAGTACCAGAATATGTTCTACAGGACTATAATGTGTTCTACAGGACTATACTGTGTTCTAATACATCTACAGGACTACACTGTGTTCTACAGGACTATACTGGGTTCTATAGGACTATACTGTGTTCTAATACATCTACAGGACTATACTGTGTTCTACAGGACTAAACTGTGTTCTAATACATCTACAGTACTACACTGTGTTCTACAGGACTATACTGTGTTCTACAGGACTAAACTGTGTTCTACAGGACTATACTGTGTTATAATACATCTACAGGTCTACAATTTGTTCTATAGGACTATGCTGTGTTCTATAGGACTATACTGTGTTCTAATACATCTAAAGGACTACACTGTGTTCTACAGGACTAGACTGTGTTATACAGGACTATACTGTGTTCTAATACATCTACAGGACTACACTGTGTTCTACAGGACTATACTGTGTTCTAATATATCTACATTACTACACTGTGTTCTACAGGACTACACTGTGTTCTACAGGACTACACTGTGTTCTACAGGACTATACTGTGTTATAATACATCTACAGGTCTAGACTCTGTTCTACAGGACTGGACTCTGTTCTAAAATAATCTACAGGACTATACTCTGTTCTATTGGACTAGACTCTGTTGTAAAATGATCTACAAGACTAGACTCTGCTCTAGACGACTAGACTCTGTTCTACGGGACTAGATTATTTTCAAATAGAATCTACAGGACTAGACCCTGTTATAGTAGAATCTACAGGACTAGACCCTGTTATAATAGAATCTACAGGACTAGACCCTGTTATAATAGAATCTACAGGACTAGACCCTGTTATAATAGAATCTACAGGACTAGACCCTGTTATAATAGAATCTACAGGACTAGACCCTGTTATAATAGAATCTACAGGACTAGACCCTGTTATAATAGAATCTACAGGACTAGACCCTGTTATAATAGAATCTACAGGACTAGACCCTGTTATAATAGAATCTACAGGACTAGACCCTGTTATAATAGAATCTACAGGACTAGACCCTGTTATAATAGAATCTACAGGACTAGACCCTGTTATAATAGAATCTACAGGACTAGACCCTGTTATAATAGAATCTACAGGACTAGAACCTGTTATAATAGAATCTACAGGACTAGACCCTGTTATAATAGAATCTACAGGACTAGACCCTGTTATAATAGAATCTACAGGACTAGACCCTGTTATAATAGAATCTACAGGACTAGACCCTGTTATAATAGAATCTACAGGACTAGACCCTGTTATAATAGAATCTACAGGACTAGACCCTGTTATAATAGAATCTACAGGACTAGACCCTGTTATAATAGAATCTACAGGACTAGACCCTGTTATAATAGAATCTACAGGACTAGACCCTGTTATAATAGAATCTAAAGGACTAGACCCTGTTATAATAGAATCTACAGGACTAGACCCTGTTATAATAGAATCTACAGGACTAGACCCTGTTATAAAAAGAATCTACAGGACTAGACCCTGTTATAATAGAAACTACAGACTAGACCCTGTTATAATAGAATCTACAGGACTAGACCCTGTTATAATAGAATCTACAGGACTAGACCCTGTTATAATAGAATCTACAGGACTAGACCCTGTTATAATATAATCTACAGGACTAGACCCTGTTATAATATAATCTACAGGACTAGACCCTGTTATAATAGAATCTACAGGACTAGACCCTGTTATAATAGAATCTACAATACTAGACCCTGTTATAATAGAATCTACAGGACTAGACCCTGTTATAATAGAATCTACAGGACTAGACCCTGTTATAATAGAATCTACAGGACTAGACCCTGTTATAATAGAATCTACAGGACTAGACCCTGTTATAATATAATCTAAAGGAATAGACCCTGTTATAATAGAATCTACAGGACTAGACCCTGTTATAATAGAATCTACAGGACTAGACCCTGTTATAATAGAATCTACAGGACTAGACCCTGTTATAATAGAATCTACAGACTAGACCCTGTTATAATAGAATCTACAGGACTAGACCCTGTTATAATAGAATCTACAGGACTAGACCCTGTTATAATAGAATCTACAGGACTAGACCCTGTTATAATAGAATCTACAGGACTAGAACCTGTTATAATAGAATCTACAGGACTAGACCCTGTTATAATAGAATCTACAGGACTAGACCCTGTTATAATAGAATCTACAGGACTAGACCCTGTTATAATAGAATCTACAGGACTAGACCCTGTTATAATATAATCAAAAGGACTAGACCATGTTATAATAGAATCTACAGGACTAGACCCTGTTATAATAGAATCTACAGGACTAGACCCTGTTATAATAGAATCTACAGGACTAGACCCTGTTATAATAGAATCTACAGGACTAGACCCTGTTATAATATAATCTACAGGACTAGACCCTGTTATAATAGAATCTACAGGACTAGACCCTGTTATAATAGAATCTACGGGACTAGACCCTGTTATAATAGAATCTACAGGACTAGACCCTGTTATAATAGAATCTACGGGACTAGACCCTGTTATAATAGAATCTACAGGACTAGACCCTGTTATAATAGAATCTAAAGGACTAGACCCTGTTATAATAGAATCTACAGACTAGACCCTGTTATAATAGAATCTACAGGACTAGACCCTGTTATAATAGAATCTACAGGACTAGACCCTGTTATAATAGAATCTACAGGACTAGACCCTGTTATAATAGAATCTACAGTACTAGACCCTGTTATAATAGAATCTACAGGACTAGACCCTGTTATAATAGAATCTACAATACTAGACCCTGTTATAATAGAATCTACAGACTAGACCCTGTTATAATAGAATCTACAGGACTAGACCCTGTTATAATAGAATCTACAGGACTAGACCCTGTTATAATAGAATCTACAGGACTAGACCCTGTTATAATAGAATCTACAGGACTAGACCCTGTTATAATAGAATCTACAGGACTAGACGTAGTCACATCCGGTTTGGAGCGAGCGGTCGCATTTGCATTCGCTCTGCAGGTAGTATAACTTTTCATTTCATTTTCATTACATTTCATTACATTTCATTATAGTACAACGGTTTAATTTGTCTAACCTTAGCAATTTCTTCTTAGCTAGCTACTTAGCCGTCTGTGTATAAAAGATAATTGCGTAATTATCGTATTCCGTCGTCTATCGTAGTCCACACTTATCTGCCCAGCAGCTAGCAAACGTCCACCGTCTACCGAATAGTAGTATAAACTTTTCATTACATTTCATTATAGTACAACGGTCTGATTTTCATTTTCACTACAGTACAACGGTTTGATTTGTTTGATCTTAGCTAGCTACATAGCCGTCTTTGCATCAAACATAATTGTGTAGTTATTGAGGTTCGCCAGCCAGCTATTTTCGCCCTAACGTAACGCAACGTAGCCAACACTGCTAGCTAGCCAGCTTGCCACCGAATAGCAGCATTGTAGAAACGAGTGCATTACTGGCACTGACGGAAACATGGCTTCCTGGCACTGACGGAAACATGGCTCACCACAGATAACACTGCTACTCCTACTGCTCTCTCTTCGTCTGCCCACGTGTTCTCGCACACCCCGAGACCTTCTGGTCAGCGGGGTGGTGGCACCGGGATCCTCATCTCTCCCAAGTGGTCATTCTCTCTTTCTCCCCTTACCCATCTGTCTATCGCCTCCTTTGAATTCCATGCTGTCACAGTTACCAGCCCTTTCAAGCTTAACATCCTTATCATTTATCGCCCTCCAGGTTCCCTTGGAGAGTTCATCAATGAGCTTGATGCCTTGATAAGCTCCTTTCCTGAGGACGGCTCACCTCTCACAGTTCTGGGTGACTTTAACCTCCCCATGTCTACCTTTGACTCATTCCTCTCTGCCTCCTTCTTCCCACTCCTCTCCTCTTTTGACCTCACCCTCTCACCTTCCCCCCCTACTCACAAGGCTGGCAATACGCTTGACCTCATCTTTACTAGATGCTGTTCTTCCACTAACCTCATTGCAACTCCCCTCCAAGTCTCCGACCACTACCTTGTATCCTTTTCCCTCTCGCTCTCATCCAACACTTCCCACACTGCCCCTACTCGGATGGTATCGCGCCGTCCCAACCTCCGCTCTCTCTCCCCCGCTACTCTCTCCTCTTCCATCCTATCATCTCTTCCCTCTGCCCAAACCTTCTCCAACCTATCTCCTGATTCTGCCTCCTCAACCCTCCTCTCCTCCCTTTCTGCATCCTTTGACTCTCTATGTCCCCTATCCTCCAGGCCGGCTCGGTCCTCCCCTCCCGCTCCGTGGCTCGACGACTCATTGCGAGCTCACAGAACAGGGCTCCGGGCAGCCGAGCGGAAATGGAGGAAAACTCGCCTCCCTGCGGACCTGGCATCCTTTCACTCCCTCCTCTCTACATTTTCCTCTTCTGTCTCTGCTGCTAAAGCCACTTTCTACCACTCTAAATTCCAAGCATCTGCCTCTAACCCTAGGCAGCTCTTTGCCACCTTCTCCTCCCTCCTGAATCCTCCTCCCCCTCCCCCCCCCCTCCTCCCTCTCTGCAGACGACTTCGTCAACCATTTTGAAAAGAAGGTCGACGACATCCGATCCTCGTTTGCTAAGTCAAGCGACACCGCTGGTTCTGCTCACACTGCCCAACCCTGTGCTTTGACCTCTTTCTCCCCTCTCTCTCCAGATGAAATCTCGCGTCTTGTGACGGCCGGCCGCCCAACAACCTGCCCGCTTGACCCTATCCCCTCCTCTCTCCTCCAGACCATTTCCGGAGACCTTCTACCTTACCTCACCTCGCTCATCAACTCATCCTTGACCGCTGGCTACGTCCCTTCCGTCTTCAAGAGAGCGAGAGTTGCACCCCTTCTGAAAAAACCTACACTCGATCCCTCCGATGTCAACAACTACAGACCAGTATCCCTTCTTTCTTTTCTCTCCAAAACTCTTGAACGTGCCGTCCTTGGCCAGCTCTCCTGCTATCTCTCTCAGAATGACCTTCTTGATCCAAATCAGTCAGGTTTCAAGACTAGTCACTCAACTGAGACTGCTCTTCTCTGTATCACGGAGGCGCTCCGCACTGCTAAAGCTAACTCTCTCTCCTCTGCTCTCATCCTTCTAGACCTATCGGCTGCCTTCGATACTGTGAACCATCAGATCCTCCTCTCCACCCTCTCCGAGTTGGGCATCTCCGGCGCGGCCCACGCTTGGATTGCGTCCTACCTGACAGGTCGCTCCTACCAGGTGGCGTGGCGAGAATCTGTCTCCTCACCACGCGCTCTCACCACTGGTGTCCCCCAGGGCTCTGTTCTAGGCCCTCTCCTATTCTCGCTATACACCAAGTCACTTGGCTCTGTCATAACCTCACATGGTCTCTCCTATCATTGCTATGCAGACGACACACAATTAATCTTCTCCTTTCCCCCTTCTGATGACCAGGTGGCGAATCGCATCTCTGCATGTCTGGCAGACATATCAGTGTGGATGACGGATCACCACCTCAAGCTGAACCTCGGCAAGACGGAGCTGCTCTTCCTCCCGGGGAAGGACTGTCCGTTCCATGATCTCGCCATCACGGTTGACAACTCCATTGTGTCCTCCTCCCAGAGCGCTAAGAACCTTGGCGTGATCCTGGACAACACCCTGTCGTTCTCCACCAACATCAAGGCGGTGGCCCGTTCCTGTAGGTTCATGCTCTACAACATCCGCAGAGTACGACCCTGCCTCACACAGGAAGCGGCGCAGGTCCTAATCCAGGCACTTGTCATCTCCCGTCTGGATTACTGCAACTCGCTGTTGGCTGGGCTCCCTGCCTGTGCCATTAAACCCCTACAACTCATCCAGAACGCCGCAGCCCGGCTGGTGTTCAACCTTCCCAAGTTCTCTCACGTCACCCCGCTCCTCCGCTCTCTCCACTGGCTTCCAGTTGAAGCTCGCATCCGCTACAAGACCATGGTGCTTGCCTACGGAGCTGTGAGGGGAACGGCACCTCAGTACCTTCAGGCTCTGATCAGGCCCTACACCCAAACAAGGGCACTGCGTTCATCCACCTCTGGCCTGCTCGCCTCCCTACCACTGAGGAAGTACAGTTCCCGCTCAGCCCAGTCAAAACTGTTCGCTGCTCTGGCACCCCAATGGTGGAACAAACTCCCTCACGATGCCAGGACAGCGGAGTCAATCACCACCTTCCGGAGACACCTGAAACCCCACCTCTTCAAGGAATACCTAGGATAAAGCAATCCTTCTGCCCCCCCCCCCCCCCCCCCTTAAAAGATCTAGATGCACTATTGTAAAGTGGCTGTTCCACTGGATGTCATAAGGTGAATGCACCAATTTGTAAGTCGCTCTGGATAAGAGCGTCTGCTAAATGACTTAAATGTAAATGTAAATGTAGACCCTGTTATAATAGAATCTACATGACTAGACCCTGATATAATAGAATCTACAGGACTAGACTATGTTCTAGAGGACTAGACTCTTTAAAAAAATAATCTACAGGACTAGACTCTTTTCAAATGGAATCTTCAGGACTAGACCCTGTTATAATAGAATCTACAGGACTAGACCCTGTTCTAATAGAATCTACAGGACTAGACCCTGTTATAATAGAATCTACAGGACTAGACCATGTTATAATAGAATCTACAGGACTAGACCCTGTTATAATATAATCTAAAGGACTAGACTCTGTTCTAATAGAATTTAAAGGAATAGACCCTGTTATAATATAATCTAAAGGAATAGACCCTGTTATAATATAATCTAAAGGACTAGACCCTGTTATAATATAATCTACAGGACTAGACCCTGATATAATATAATCTACAGGACTAGACCCTGATATAATATAATCTAAAGGACTAGACTCTGTTCTAATAGAATTTAAAGTACTATACTTTGTTGTAATATAATATAAATGACAATACTCTGTTCTTTTACAATCTACAAGACTAAATTAAGTTTTACAGGACTAGACTCTATTCTATTATAATCTACAAGACTATACCATTTTCTAATATCATTTAAAGGATTTAGACAGTATTCTAATATAATCTACAGAACTAGACTCTATTCTACAGGACTGGACTCTGTTCTACTGGACTAGATTGTTCTACAGGACTAGATTGTGTTCTAATAGAATCTACAGGAATAGAGTATTTTCTACTGATCTTGACTGTTCTAGTATACTCTACAGGACTAAACTCTGTTCTACAAGACTGTAGGGGAGAGACACCGTCCAGTCATGTCTTCATGACTGGACATGCCTAAACAGAGTCCAGTCATGTCTTCAAGATGCCACCGATAGAGATGGCAGCTTCACTGCTAGTTCTTAGGAAACTATACAGTATTTTGTTTTTTTTAATGTATTGTTTCTTACATTGTTAGCCCATAAAACCTTAAGTGTTATTACATACTGCCGGGAGGAACTATTGGATATCAGAGAGACATCAATTTACCAGCACAACCAGCACTACGACCAGGAATAAGACTTTCCCAAAGCGAATCCTTTGTCTACACCTCCCAGGGCATTTTAACTGATTCCAGAGGCCGACCCAAACAATGCTGTCGGAGGAGAGGGTGCCAGAGCAGTCTCCTAGTGAAGCTTTGGATGCATGCACACCTCCCACCGGGATTGTAACATACTCTCTTTCACGGAGACATGGCTAGCTGGGGACATGCTGTCGGAGTCCGTACAGCCAACGGGATTTTCAGTGCATTGCACCGACAGGAACAAACATCTCTCTGGTAAGAATGGCGGGGGTGTATGTTTCATGATTATCAACTAATGGAGTAATTTTAACAACATACAAGAACTCAAGTCCTTTTGTTCACCTGACCTAGAATTCCTCACAACCAATTGCCGACCGTATTATCTCCCAAGAGAACTCTCATCAGTTATCGTCACAGCCGTGTATATCCCCTGCAAGCGGATACCAAGACGGCCATCAAGGAACTTCACTGGACTTTATGCAAACTGGAAACCATATACCCCGAGGCTGCATTTATTGTAGCTGGGGATTTTAACAAAGCTAATTTGAGAACAAGGCTACCTAAATTCTATTAGCATATCGATTGCAGTACACGAGCGAGTAGCACACTCAACCATTACTTCTCTATCTTCCACGATGCACACAAGGCCCTCCATTCAGAAAATCTGACCATGACTCCATCTTGTTGCTCCCCTCCTATTGGCAGAAACCAAAACAGGAAGCGCCCATGCTTAGGTCTATCCAACGCTGGTCTGACCAATCGGATTCCACGCTTCAAGATTGATTCAATCACGTTGACTGGGATATGTTCTGTGTAGCCTCAGACAATAACATTGACATGTACACTGACTCTGTGAGCAAGTTAATAAGGAAAAGTATATAGGATATGTTTTACCCACTGTGACTATTAAAACCTTCCCTAACCAGAAACCATAGATTGATGGCAGCATTCGTGCAAAACTTAAAGCACCTACCACTGTATTTAATCATGGCAAGGCGACTGGAAACATGACCGAATACAAACAGTGTAGTTATTCCCTCCGTAAGGCAATCAAACAAGCAAAGCGTTTGGATAGAGACAAAGTAGAGTCGCAATACAATGGCTCAAACACTAGACGTATGTGGCAGGGTCTACAGACAATCACGGATTACAAAAATAAAACCACATTGACGTCTTGCTTCCAGACAAATTTAACAACTTCTTAGCACGCTTTGAGGACAATACAGTGCCACCGACATGGCCAACGTGAGTAAAACATTTAACTTCACTAGGGTAGGGGGCAGCATTTGGAATTTTGGATGAAAAGCCCAAATTAAACTGCCTGCTACTCAGGCGCAAAAGATAGGATACGCATATAATTCTATTTGGATAGACATCACTCTACAGTTTCCCAAACTATTAAAATAATGTCTGTGAGTATAACAGAACTGATACGGCAGGCGAAAACTCAATGAAAATCCAACCAGGAAGTACTATTATTTTGAAAGGCTGTTTTTCCATTGAAAGCCTATCCACCGTACAAAGACTTAGGACCCAGTTCACGAGCTCTGTGGCTGCCTCTACATGTGGCCAGACGAAGCTTTTGTCCGGTTGAAATATTATTGATTATTTAGGACAAAAACAACCGGAGGCTTGATTTTAAACATCGTTTGGCATGTTTCTACTAACTTTTATTGTACTTTTTAAAAACTTTTCTTCTGAAATTAGTGCACGTGCCTTTTATTACTGGACAAAACGCGTGAACAAAAAGGAGGTATTTGGTCATAAAGATGGACATTATCGAACAAAACGAACATTTATTGTCTAACATGGAGACCTGGGAGTGCCACCAGATGAAGATCATCAAAGGTAAGTGATTCATTTTATGTCTGTTTCTGACTTTTGTGACACTCTCCTTGGCTGGAAAATGGCTGTATGTGTTTCTGTGGCTAGGTGCAGACCTAACATAATCCCAAAGTGTGCTTTCTCCGTAAAGCCTTTTTGAAATCTGACACAGCGGTTGCATTAAGGAGAAGTTTATCTTTATTGGTATGTTTAACACTTGTATCGTTTATCAATATTTATGATGAGTATTTCTGGAATTTGATGTGGCTCTCTGCACTTTCACCGGATGTTTGTTTGAGACAATGCATTTCTGCACATAATGCGCCAATGTAAACTGAGATCTTTGGATATAAAGATGAACTTTGTTGAACAAAACATACATATATTGTGTAACATGATGTCCTATGAGTGCCATCTGATGATGTCCGGTTTTTCCGGACATATTCAATCAATCCTTATCCCAGTCTGCTGTTCCCACATGCTTCAAGAGGGCCACCATTGTTCCTGTTCCCAAGAAAGCTAAGGTAACTGAGCTAAACGACTATCGGCCCATAGCACTCACTTCTGTCATTATGAAGTGATTTGAGAGACTAGTCAAGGACCATATCACCTCCACCCTACCTGACACCCTAGACCCACTCCAATTTGCTTACCGCCCCAATAGGTCCACAGACGACGCAATCGCAACCACAATGCACACTGCCCTAATCCATCTGGACAAGAGGAATACCTATGTAAGAATGCTGTTCATCGACTACAGCTCAGCATTTAACACCAGTGTACCCTCCAAACTCGTCATCAAGCTCCAGACCCTGGGTCTCGACCCCGCCCTGTGCAACTGGGTCCTGGACTTCCTGACGGGCCGCCCCCAGGTGGTGAGGGTAGGTAACAACATCTCCACCCCGCTGATCCTCAACACTGGGGCCCCACAAGGGTGCGTTCTCAGCCCTCTCCTGTACTCCCTGTTCACCCACGACTGCGTGGCCATGCACGCCTCCAACTCAATCATCAAGTTTGCGGACGACACTATAGTGGTAGGCTTGATTACCAACAACGACGAGACGGCCTACAGGGAGCAGGTGAGGGCCCTCGGAGTGTGGTGTCAGGAAGATAACCTCTCACTTAACGTCAACAAAAAAAAAGAGAAAAAAAAAGAGGTGATCGTGGACTTCAGGAAACAGTAGAGGGAGCACCCCCCTATCCACATCGACGGGACAGCAGTGGAAAAGGTGGAAACTTTTATGTTCCTCGGTGTAAATATCACTGACAAACTGAAATGGTCCACCCACACAGACGGCGTGGTGAAGAAGGCGCAACAGCGCCTTTTCAACCTCAGGAGGCTGACAAAATTGTGACCTGTCACCAAAATCCCTCACTAACTTTTACAAGTGCCCAATTGAGAGCATCTTGTCTGGCTGTATCACCGCCTGGTACGGCAACTGCACCGCCCGCCACCGCAGGCTCTCCAGAGGGTAGTGAGGTCTGCACAACGCATCAATGGGGAAAACTACCTGCCCTCCAGGACACCGACAACACCCGATGTCACAGGAAGGCCAAAAAGATCATCAAGGACAACAACCACCCGAGCCACTGCCTGTCCCCCCCGATATCATCCAGAAGGCGAGGTCAGTAGATGTGCATCAAAGCTGGGACCGAGAGACTGAAAAACAGCTTCTATCTCAAGGCCATCAGACTGTTAAACAGCCACCACTAACACAGAGGCGGCTGCCTACATACAGACTTGAAATCATTGGCCACTTTAATAAATGGAACACTAATCACTTTAATAATGTTTAACTATCTTGCATTATTCATCTCATATGTATATACTGTATACTGTATCCTTCACTATCTATTCTATACTATATATTGCCTCTTAGCCGCTCTGTCACTGCTCAACCATATACTTATATATTCTCATCCCATTCCTTAGTAGATTGTGTGTATTAGATTTTGTTGTGGAATTATTAGATATTAGATTTTGTTGTGGAATTATTAGATATTAGATTTTGTTGTGGAATTATTAGATATTAGCTGTTAGATACTGCTGCACTGTCAGATCTAGAAGCATTTCACTACACTCACAATAACACCTGCTAACCATGTGACCAATAACACCTGCTAACCATGTGACCAATAACATCTGCTAACCATGTGACCAACAACATCTGCTAAACATGTGACCAATAACATCCGCTAACCATGTGACCAGTAACATCTGCTAACCATGTGACCAATAACATCTGCTAACCATGTGACCAGTAACATCTGCTAACCATGTGACCAATAACATCCGCTAACCATGTGACCAGTAACATCTGCTAACCATGTGACCAATAACACCTGCTAACCATGTGACCAATAACATCTGCTAACCATGTGACCAGTAACATCTGCTAACCATGTGACCAATAACATCCGCTAACCATGTGACCAGTAACATCTGCTAACCATGTGACCAATAACATCTGCTAACCATGTGACCAGTAACATCTGCTAACCATGTGACCAATAACATCCGCTAACCATGTGACCAGTAACATCTGCTAACCATGTGACCAATAACATCCGCTAACCATGTGACCAATAACACCTGCTAACCATGTGACCAATAACACCTGCTAACCATGTGACCAATAACATCTGCTAACCATGTGACCAATAACATCTGCTAACCATGTGACCAGTAACATCTGCTAACCATGTGACCAATAACATCCGCTAACCATGTGACCAGTAACATCTGCTAACCATGTGACCAATAACATCTGCTAACCATGTGACCAATAACATCTGCTAACCATGTGACCAATAACATCTGCTAACCATGTGACCAGTAACATCTGCTAACCATGTGACCAATAACATCTGCTAACCATGTGACCAGTAACATCTGCTAACCATGTGACCAATAACATCTGCTAACCATGTGACCAATAACATCTGCTAACCATGTGACCAGTAACATCTATTAACCATGTGACCAATAACATCTGCTAACCATGTGACCAGTAACATCTGCTAACCATGTGACCAATAACATCTGCTAACCATGTGACCAGTAACATCTGCTAACCATGTGACCAATAACATCTGCTAACCATGTGACCAATAACATCTGCTAACCATGTGTATGTGACCAATAACATCTGCTAACCATGTGTATGTGACCAGTAACATCTGCTAACCATGTGTATGTGACCAGTAACATCTGCTAACCATGTGTATGTGACCAATAACATCTGCTAACCATGTGTATGTGACCAATAACATCTGCTATCAATGTGTATGTGACCAATAACATCTGCTAACCATGTGTATGTGACCAATAACATCTGCTAACCATGTGACCAATGACATCTGCTAACCATGTGTATGTGACCAATAACATCTGCTAACCATGTGACCAGTAACATCTGCTAACCATGTGTATGTGACCAATGACATCTGCTAACCATGTGACCAATAACATCTGCTAACCATGTGTATGTGACCAATAACAGCTGCTAACCATGTGTATGTGACCAATAACATCTGCTAACCATGTGACCAATAACATCTGCTAACCATGTGTATGTGACCAATAACATCTGCTAACCATGTGACCAATAACATCTGCTGACCATGTGTATGTGACCAATAACATCTGCTAACCATGTGTATGTGACCAATAACATCTGCTAACCATGTGTATGTGACCAGTAACATCTGCTAACCATGTGTATGTGACCAATGACATCTGCTAACCATGTGACCATTAACATCTGCTAACCATGTGTATGTGACCATTAACATCTGCTAACCATGTGTATGTGACCAATAACATCTGCTAACCATGTGTATGTGACCAATAACATCTGCTAACCATGTGTATGTGACCAATAACATCTGCTAACCATGTGTATGTGACCAATAACATCTGCTAACCATGTGACCAATAACATCTGCTAACCATGTGTATCTGACCAATAACATCTGCTAACCATGTGACCAGTAACATCTGCTAACCATGTGTATGTGACCAATAACATCTGCTAACCATGTGACCAATAACATCTGCTAACCATGTGTATGTGACCAGTAACATCTGCTAACCATGTGACCAATAACATCTACTAACCATGTAGATGTGACCAATACCATCTGCTAACCATGTGTATGTGACCAATAACACCTGCTAACCATGTGACCAATGACATCTGCTAACCATGTGTATGTGACCAATAACATCTGCTAACCATGTGACCAGTAACATCTGCTAACCATGTGTATGTGACCAATGACATCTGCTAACCATGTGACCAATAACATCTGCTAACCATGTGACCAACAACATCTGTTAACCATGTGACCAATAACATCTGCTAACCATGTGACCAATAACATATGCTAACCATGTGACCAATAACATCTGCTAACCATGTGTATGTGACCATTAACATCTGCTAACCATGTGTATGTGACCAATAACATCTGCTAACCATGTGACCAATAACATCTGCTAACCATGTGACCAATAACATCTGCTAACCATGTGACCAATAACATTTGGTTTTATTTGATTTTCAGAGTCTAGGCCTGTACATTACATCCCACAGTGGTCAGACCAGAGTCTAGGCCTGTACATTACATCCCACAGTGGTCAGACCAGAGTCTAGGCCTGTACATTACATCCCACAGTGGTCAGACCAGAGTCTAGGCCTGTACATTACATCCCATATTGGTCAGACCAGAGTCTAGGCCTGTACATTACATCACACAGTGGTCAGACCAGAGTCTAGGCCTGTACATTACATCCCACAGTGGTCAGACCAGAGTCTAGGACTGTACATTACATCACACAGTGGTCAGACCAGAGTCTAGGCCTGTACATTACATCCCACAGTGGTCAGACCAGAGTCTAGGACTGTACATTACATCACACAGTGGTCAGACCAGAGTCTAGGCCTGTACATTACATCCCACAGTGGTCAGACCAGAGTCTAGGCCTGTACATTACATCCCACAGTGGTCAGACCAGAGTCTAGGCCTGTACATTACATCCCACAGTGGTCAGACCAGAGTCTAGGCCTGTACATTACATCCCACAATGGTCAGACCAGAGTCTAGGCCTGTACATTACATCCCACAGTGGTCAGACCAGAGTCTAGGCCTGTACATTACATCCCACAGTGGTCAGACCAGAGTCTAGGCCTGTTGGTTCAATTGGAACAAAAGCTTCACAGTCAGACACCTTGCATGTATCTCCTGCCACAGAGATGCTGATGGTAGATCAGGGCCTGAAGTTCTTACACCAGGCTCTAACCACAGAGGATCAGGTGTCAGATCAGTTTGTCCTACACCAGGCTCTAACCACAGAGGATCAGGTGTCAGATCAGTTTGTCCTACACCAGGCTCTAACCACAGAGGATCAGGTGTCAGATCAGTTTGTCCTACACCAGGCTCTAACCACAGAGGATCAGGTGTCAGATCAGTTTGTCCTACACCAGGCTCTAACCACAGAGGATCAGGTGTCAGATCAGTTTGTCCTACACCAGGCTCTAACCACAGAGGATCAGGTGTCAGATCAGTTTGTCCTACACCAGGCTCTAACCACAGAGGATCAGGTGTCAGATCAGTTTGTCCTACACCAGGCTCTAACCACAGAGGATCAGGTGTCAGATCAGTTTGTCCTACACCATGCTCTAACCACAGAGGACCAGGTGCCAGATCAGTTCTACCTACATCAGTTCAACCACAGGAGGTTACGTGGTAGGAAGGGCTCTTTGAAATGCCTGAAACGGAATGGTTTCCATGTGTTTGATACCATTCCGTTTTCTCCATGCCAGTCATTATTACGAGCCGTCCTCCCCTCAGCAGCCTCCAGTGCTCTATCCACAGAGGTTCTGATGCCAGATCAGTTGTTCCTGCTGCCTCCTGTCTCCCTGTTGCCTACTTGTTCCTCTGTTGGCTGTCAGATAGTGGTGAGTTAGTGTGCTATCACTGGCCGCTTCTCTGTTGGCATTGTTAAAACTAAATGAAACAAGGTAATTAGCGTGTTACAATTAAAGGGACTCGACTGGATAAATTGTAATCACCCAGAATGAAGTTGGGCTTCCCTTCAGGTTGGGCCAGCCAGCTGAGCAGCATCATTTGCATAATTAAAATATACAAATGATAATGGATTTTGTACTCAATATCCAGCGGCTGTAGAGACAGAGAGGTAGAGAGAGAGAGAGAGAGAGAGAGCGAGAGAAATATGAAATTACAATAACAACCCTGTAGCCTTGAGGAACGAGGGGAATGGTGTTGTATAACGGGGGATGGAGAGATGGAGGGATAGGTGCAGCACCATCAGAACAGACAGGAAAATAGATGAAAACGTTCAGAAAGCAATATTAGTTAATAAAGCTAGTGGTAGAAGGAGAAAGAGAGCGAGACAGAGACTAAGAGGGGATGGAAAGGTGGACCAATTACATTTGCAAATTTTTAGTTGCTGGTTGTGCTAGCTGTGCCCCCCCTCTAGGGAAGCATTCTGCCTGATTACATGAAATTGGGATTGAATTAAACATCTAAAGGGTTATCCTAAAACAGACTGAAATGAAATTAGACTCAGTCTTTTTGCTTCCAGCACCAGAACACCATAACGAGAGGGGAAAAGACACGCAGGAATTTTGCAATTAGGTGAGGGACAATGTCATGAAATTAGGCCTTAGAGCTTTTCCTACTTTTCCTAGTTTCATTTTTTAGCATCCAAAGTTGGTCTAAGAGCATCTGGAGTCTCTGTGGCTGTCTAATACCATGGTGGGTTAAACATCAGATACACATTAACATGGTGGGTTAAACATCAGATACACATTACCATGGTGGGTTAAACATTAAACACATTACCATGGTGGGTTAAACATCAGATACACATTACCATGGTGGGTTAAACATCAGAAACACATTACCATGGTGGGTTAAACATTAAACACATTACCATGGTGGGTTAAACATCAGATACACATTACCATGGTGGGTTAAACATCAGAAACACATTACCATGGTGGGTTAAACATCAGAAACACATTACCATGGTGGGTTAAACATTAGATACACATTACCATGGTGGGTTAAACATTAGATACACATTACCATGGTGGGTTAAACATTAAACACATTACCATGGTGGGTTAAACATCAGACACACATTACCATGGTGGGTTAAACATCAGATACACATTACCATGGTGGGTTAAACATCAGATACACATTACCATGGTGGGTTAAACATTAAACACATTACCATGGTGGGTTACACATTAAACACATTACCATGGTGGGTTAAACATTAAACACATTATCATGGTGGGTTAAACATTAAACACACATTACCATGGTGGGTTAAACATCAGACACACATTACCATGGTGGGTTAAACATCAGACACACATTACCATGGTGGGTTAAACATTAAACACATTACCATGGTGGGTTAAACATTAAACACACATTACCATGGTGGGTTAAACATCAGACACACATTACCATGGTGGGATAAACATTAAACACATTACCATGGTGGGTTAAACATTAAACACACATTACCATGGTGGGATAAACATTAAACACATTACCATGGTGGGTTAAACATCAGATACACATTACCATGGTGGGTTAAACATCAGAAACACATTACCATGGTGGGTTAAACATTAAACACATTACCATGGTGGG